>NC_081412.1:17723598-18028931 GCF_030272615.1 Cryptomeria japonica | reverse complement strand
TTCTCTCCATCTCTCCTCCCTCTACCTCTCCCTTCCCCCCATGTTCTCTCCCTCTCTCTCCCCTCTCTCTCTCTCCCTCTCTCTCTCTCTCTCTCTCTCTCTCTCTCTCTCCTCCTCCTCTCCCTCTCTCTACCTTCCCTCCCCCCTCTTCTCTCCCTCTCTCCCTCCCTCTACCTCTCCCTTCCCCCCATGTTCTCTCCCTCCTCTCCCTCTCCCCTCTCTCTCCCTCTCCCACCCCCCTCTTCTCTCTCTCTCTCTCTTTCTCTCTCTCCCCCTCTCCCCCTCTCTCCCTCTCCCACCCCCCCCCCTCTCTCTCCTCTCTCTCTCTCTCTCTCTCCTCTCTCTCTCTCTCTCTCTCTCTCTCTCCCCCTATCCCTCTCTCTCTCTCCCTCTCCCCTCTTCCTCTCTCCCTCTCTCCCTCTCCCCCTCTCTCTCTCTCTCATCTCTCTCTCTCCTCTCTCTCTCTCTCTCTCTCTCTCCTCTCCCTCTCTCCCTCTCCTCTCTCTCTCTCTCCCTCCCTCCTCTCTCTCCCTCCCTCCCCCCTCTTCTCTCCCTCTCTCCCTCCCTCTACCTCTCCCTTCCCCCCATGTTCTCTCCCTCTCTCTTCTCTCTCCCTCTCTCTCCCCTCTCCCCTCTCCTCTCCCTCTCTCTCTCCCTTCCCCCCTCTTCTCTCTCTATCTCTCCCTCTCCCCTCTCTCTCCCTCTCCCCTCTCCTCTCCCTCTCCCTCTCTCTCTCCCTTCCCCCCTCTTCTCTCTCTGTCTCTCCCTCTCCCGTCTCTCTCCCTCTCCCCTCTCCTCTCCCTCTCCCTCTCCCTCTCTCTACCTCTCCCTTCCCCCAATGTTCTCTCTCCCTCTCTCTCCCTCTCCCCTCTCCTCTCCCCCTCTCTCCCTCTCCCCTCTCCTCTCCCCTCTCTCCCCTCTCCCCCCTCTCTCCCTCTCCCTCTCCTCTCTCCTCTTCCCCCCCTCTTCTCTCCCTCTCTCTCCCTCTCCCCTCTCCCTCTCTCTACCTCTCCCTTCCCCCATGTTCTCATCCCCTCTGTCTCCCTCTCCCCTCTCCTCTCCCTCTCTCTCTCTCCCTCTGTCTCCCCTCTCCCCTCTCCTCTCCTCTCTCTCTCTCCCTCTGTCTCCCTCTCCCCTCTCCTCTCCCTCTGTCTCCCTTCCCCCCCCTCTCCTCTCCCTCTATCTCCCTATGTCTCCCTCTCCTCTCCCTCTCTCCCCTCTCTCTCCCTTCCCCCCCCTCTCCTCTCCCTCACTCTCCCCTCTCCCCTCCCCTCTCCCTCTCTCCCTCTCCTCTCCCTCTCCCCTCTCCTCTCCCTCTCTCTCCCTCCCCCCCCTCTTCCTCTCCCTCTCTCCCTCTCCCTTCCTCCATACCCCTTCCATACTTTTTAAAGGCTTAGTAGCGCGTATGTGGTACTTATTACTCATAAGCGAGTAGGGGGTACTATTCCCATTATTCAATACCCTAGGATAACATTTTTAGGTTTATTAGCGTGTACGGGCTACTTATCAACTGAAAATACCATTGGGCTTGCCAACATTTTATGTCCTAGCAGCGTGTACGTGGTTATCAATGTAGCGCGTACGCGGTTTATAGACATAGTTTTAGTTGCCCAAGAGCCTCAACGGCCTCAAAAGAAGTTTTTGAGGTCGTTGAAGGCCCCACTGGAACTGTGTCTGCAGTTCTATCACTGTTGTATACATAAAAGTAAGTGAATTTTTTGTTTTTTGCATGATTTCAAATGATTGAATTGTTGTTTTTATTAGTTTTTTGTTTTTGCATGGTTTCAAATGATTAAATTGTGATTGTTTAATAGCTTGATTCCAAAAAAATAGTGATAAGATGCATACTTATGGTTATTTATTTATTTTTGAACTTTTCTTTACATATATATGTAATATGATTCTATTTAGGTCAATCGATCTCAACCATGGGAAAGAACAAGCGAGGAACGATGGAACAACGAGAGGCTCGAAAGGAAAGACAAAGGCAGCGTATGAAAAAATTGCGTGACATAAGAACAATGGGAGAAGAAGGTATGTCAACCTCAACATCTCAATTCGATTTACCAAATGAATATAATGCACCTAATGCAATTGAAGAAGAAACATTTGATAATTTACCGTTTGAACCTAATGCAATTGAAGAAGAAACATTTGATAATTTACCTTTTGAACCTAATGTAATTGAAGAAGATACCGCATTGAATAATCAATTAAATGATGAACATATTACACCTTCTCTACTTGACGAATCAAATGTACATAATGCACCGATGTTAACACCTTCTAAAATCATTTGTAGGAAACCAAAGTATCTAATTGACATTGATGAGAATATATTGAAGTCAATGGCCAATAAAATGAATGAACGAACTTGTAGGAGAATGGTTAAAAGAATATGGAAAAACTATTTTAAAAACTTAAATCAAACCGCAAGATGTCAATTAATTGTTCAAATGATTAAAAATTTGAATTTTAGAGAGACAATGAAAATTCTAGGCCTAAGATCATCTAAAAGTAACAGTGAAAGAACTATTGTCAGAAATCTATTTGATGCATATCAATCTATTGGTTCAAAATCACGTAGTAAAGATTCTAATGCTACTCGACGTGTCATTACATCAACCATAATGAGCAAGAAAATAATAAAAAGATCGTTTGATAAGCAAAACAAGTAAGTCATTGAACGTTAGTAGAACAACATTAAGTAAAGCATTAAAGAGGTGAGAATAAATAGAGGAAACTAAAAATAATTCTCTTTGGGCATTCTTGGGTAGACTACCATGCAAAGACAAGGTTGTTGTAGATGCACTAAAAACTGATGCTCTGCAAAAAGGATTAGAAAATCTGTTTGATGGCAACACACACACAAGAGCACAAGAAACAAACGTTAGTGTTAGCAACAAAAGATTATCCTAAACAGGCATATCAAGAGAGATATTAAGCATGAAATAGAAAGCATATAAACATAAAATGAAATAGCTAATCAAGATGCTCATAGTTGCTCCTCCCTTGTTCCTCTCCTCTCCAAGTCCCAAATGAGTGTAGCTCTCAGCAGCTTTTTGCACTATGGATGCTTATGGAGGATTGAGATTTAATACTAAGCTTCAAATATGAAATGAAAAGCTAAATACTATGCTAGAGTAGATAGTGATGCTATGAAAAAGCTCTATGCTAATGCCAGTATAACAACAATACTCTAAAATGCTTCTCCTTGCTTGAGGAGAAGGGTTCTATTTATAGAAGAAATGGGGAAATGAAGGGTTAAGATTGAATGGTTTAATCAAGGGCCAAGTTTGAAAGTTGGGGATCCATGTGCACAATTGGCACCAATAAAATGGTGACAAGTGTCAACATAGGATTGGGTTGAGAGAAGAGGTTGGAGGCATTAAAGGCCTGAGAAGACCTCATGGTTATCTAGAAGGTAAGGGTCAAGTCTAAATTAAGATTACCCATTGGATTAAGAGTTAATCCAAGGATAAACCTTTGTGCAAATGATTAAGAGATAATCATGGTCAAAGCATTAAAGGCTTGATGAGACCTTTGGGTTGGGTAGAGGTTGAGTCAAAACAAATGTTTTAACCATGTGGGAGGGTTTGAGGTAACCATTAATGGTTATTGGAGACTTTGGGGATTAAGTGGTTGAAGGTTGAAAGCCTTCAATGGTTATCAAAGACTTTGAGCCATTTAGTGGTTGAAGGTTGGAAGCTTTCAAAGGTTATCCAAGACTTTTAGGCTTTGAGAAGTGACTCCATTTTGCTTAGGAATGTGACAATAATTAGGGGATGGATTAGGCTAATTAGGAAGGGTTTAGAAGAATCTAGAAGGGGTTTAGGCATACAAGTGGATTTTGTAGGAAAATGCAAGTGGGAGAAATTTTGGTATTTTCAATTAAAATAAAATCATTTATTTCAATTAAATGGTGTAATTTGCATTTGGATAAATATTCAAATAAATATTAATTTATTTAAATGAGAAAAATGAAGATAAAGCATTAAAATGCTTGAAGACTTTGAGGGAAACCATTAAAGGCTTGAAGACTTTAAGGAAAACCATTAAAGTCTTAAGAAGACTATAGAAGGAAGCCATCAAGTTTGAAGACTTTAAAGCCATCAAGTTTGACTACTTTAAGGGAAACCATTAAAGGTTTCAAGTGGGTGAGGATAAATAGGATTTTAAATAAATAATTTATTTAAAATAGTTGTGCAACTTGCTTTTGTAGGAAAATACAAGTGGGTGGAGGATAAAGGTGATTTAAATAAATTATTTATTTAAAATAATTGTGCAATTTGCATTTGTAGGAAAATGCAAGTGGGTGGAGGATAAAGGTGATTTAAATAAATGATTTATTTATTTAAATGTGAGAGGTGGGATTTTGGGGGATTTAAATAAATATTAATTTATTTAAATGTGAGAGAAGATTTAATTAAATAAATATGATTTATTTATTTAATTAATGGTCTGAATTTGGTTAAGTGAATTAAATCAAATAAATTGAATAATTTATTTAATTAATAGGAGAAGAGGGTTAAGATGAATTAATTAAATATTAATTTAATTAATTATTAATTGATGGTTAAATAATCAAATAAATACTAAGTATTCATTTAATCAAGTGGACAGATTTATGTGACTACATTTGCCCCTCTTTGAGACGGTGCGGTTTATCGCGTCGTTTCAAAGAAAGAAAAATAGGTGTGAAGAAATGCCCCATAAAATGTAAATTTAATGGGTGGTATGCCCCCTCGAGAGATGGGCCGAATTTTTTTGAAAAATCGGGCGATCTCTCGAAAAAGAATGAAAAGTGGAGGGGAGGTAGAATAGAAGAAATTAGAACTAATGATGAAAGAATGGGAGAAAATGGAGTGAATATGAAGAAACAACAAGCCAACGAGTACCCTGAGGTCATGCAAGAGATACATAGCAGATGTAGTGTGGGGTTTGGATTGATGCTATACAATTGATCAAAATTGTTTGGACAATCTGGTGCAATCGGTTTAATTGCCCCGGTCAAGTCAAAGCGTGACAGTTGATGTCAGTTGGTTGCTTGGACATGATAAAGTCTGAGTAAGTGAATCAAAGTGACCTGATGTGACTTAGACAATTGATGTAATTGCCCGATGAAGTCAAGGTATATGAAGCAAAATACTCATTGAGACGTAGACAATTGATGTAATTGTCCGTTGGATTGTGTTTGATTGGTTGATCAATTGATAGTATGTGCGTGTGATGGATGGTTGTGGGGAATCATGGCAGCCCCGTTGAGACTAGGTCATTATGATAAATGCCTGATGTAGTCTAGGATTACCATGATCGATTACCTGTTGAGACCCGAAGATACTTGATCAGAGAATCTGTTGATAGTCTAGGTGTGTGGGAGTCGATGTATCTGTGTAGACAGAGTAACTGGCTTGATTGTGTGGATGAATGAGGATGGGAAACACAATCCCTCCTATTAGAGATGTATGGTGATGAACGTGGCTTGATTAGGTTGATTGGGACATGATGTAGGGTATGTGATGCTGATTATCGAGATGGGGAGGGTGGGGGGGGTTCAATGTTAAATAGAAGAAATGGAGGACCTATTACATTCCTATGGAAGAAGAGGAAAATAGAGTATCCATTGTCATTACTATGTATGAATGATATGCAGCTATTTATGAATGTATGGATGGATGGAATGCAACGAAATGCAATATATACAGATGAGATGAAATGACGATCCATGGTGCTTTATTTTTCATCATTGAGCTTTAAAATGTTGTAAGAAAATACAAGCAACTTGACATAAAGATTCAAGATGACCAGAGTATTTCTTACATGGATTTTGATATAGCAAGTTAATACAAGCAACTTGATATAATGGATCAAGTTGACCTAAGTATTGCTTGCGGAACAGACAAGGATTATCTCCTTTCATGCATGACTTGGATCGTCCTCCTTGATCTTAGGCTGATCAGATCCTGAGACAAGTGCATACCGTACTAAGAAATAAAACCTTTATCCAATTTGGAGGAAGAGGAACCAAAGGAAGAGCATTGTACCTGCAAACAAACAGTATATACATAAAGAATAAAGAATAAGGATCCTTGGTAATGGTTCATGCTCATATGGTCGAGGTATACGTTGTAGTCAGCAAGCCGCAATGATCTATGACTGAATTTTGCATAAGATCATGTAGCTTGGTGAACTTCCCACGTAGACACCATTAGTACATGCCCCAGAACTTCATCGGAAATAATGCGCAAACGATACAAAACAATGCTGAAAGATCCTAATACAAATAAACAAATGAATTACTCACGAATCAACCAAGCATTTGATAGCTTAACATAATTTTCTTGTCAAAGAAAATGTCATCTTGTCTTTGTTTTGGTAAGGAATGATGCATCCTTGTTGAAGACAGTTTGATTGTTGATGTTGAGTGTGTGGTTGATTGGTAAATGGTCATTGTGTGAGTAGTTTGTCAATGTTTATTTTGGTATCTGCATGGATGGGTATGTACAAGGTGTTGCCATATTTTTGTGTGATTTTTCAATGGTTTTGTCGATGTTTTTGGATTTTGAATTATTTTGAATGTTTTTGGTATTTTTGCGAGATATTTTTGAATGTTTTTGGATTTTTGATGATTGTTTGAATGAAGAACTTAATGAATCATAAGACAATGTAGAATCCACTTCCATCAATAGGTTAAAGGCATTGCCCCCAGTTTTAGACATGACTATGAAAAAGCGGGATGCAAGATGTATGGAGTACTATCATAATTGCAGAGGAATAACAAGCCATGGTTGATGGATGGATGGATGTATGTATGAAGTAGATGTGATCGCCACAAGTCTGAAAGATAATGGAGCCATAGCCTTTACGAGTGGCGCCTGTTTGCCAGGTTTTCACCATCGTTCTTACCCAAGGTGCCACCGGAGTGGTTGTTCACCGTTTGGATGCATGATTTTTCTTTACTTTTTTTGAATGTTTTTATATTTTCTTCAGGACATTTTTCTGAATGTTTTTTGGTATTTTCTGATAGGCAGGGGAGCCTGATGCTCTGTACAGCTTATGTGTAAAACCGTTTGAGGTGCATGCTGTTGATTGGATCTGCGAGCGGTTCTCCGTCTGATGTAGCCAACTGATATGCCCCGGACCCAAATACAGCAGTGACAACATATGGGCCCAGCCAGTTTGATTCAAACTTGCCTTGATGTTCTCTATTTGGTTGGTTGCGAGGATTTTCTCGAAGAACAAGATCACCTACCTCAAATGTACGAGATCTAACTCGGTGATTGTAACTTCTACTCATGCGCTGCTGATAGGCTTTGAGGTGATTGTATGCAGCTTGTCGCTTCTCATCAAGTAGCTCCAAGTCCTGAAGGCGTGAGACTCTGTATGCGTCATCATCAATGAGATTGTGCAAGGAAACCCTTAATGATGGTATCTCGACCTCAATAGGCAAGATAGCTTCTGCACCATAGACCAATGAATAAGGAGTTGCACCTGTAGGGGTTCGAATGCTAGTTCGATATGCCCATAGCGCTGGATTCAATTGAACATGCCAATCACGACCGGCATCATTGACTGTCTTCTTTAGGATCCTCAATATGTTTTTATTGGATGCTTCGGCCTGACCATTGCCTTGTGGGTAATAGGGAGTGGAAAAGCGGTGTTGGATATGAAATTTCTCACAAAGCTCACGGACATCCTGATTTTTGAAAGGAAGACCGTTATCTGTGACAATGGACATGGGCACACCATACCGACAGATGATGTAATTGAGGATGAATGAGGCGATCTGCTTGCCGGTGACTTGGGTAAGTGGAACAGCTTCGATCCACTTGGTGAAATATTCGGTGGCGGTAATAATGAATTTATGGCCATTGGATGAAGATGGATGGATTTTACCCACAAGATCAAGACCCCATTGACAAAAAGGCCATGGTGTTGTGATTGGTTGCAGTTCTTGAGCTGGTGCATGTATCAGGTCGCCATGAACTTGACATTTTTTGCACTTCCTGACAAAGTAGTAGGAATCCTTTTCCATAGATGGCCAATAGTATCCAGCTCGCATGATCTTCTTGGCTAGTGATGGACCACTTGAGTGAGTCCCGCAAATTCCTTCATGTACCTCTTCCAAAGCCTTTGTTATCTCATCTTGTTCCAGACACCGAAGGAGAGTACCATCAAGACTACGTCGGTATAGGGTTTCGGCAATAATGGTATATCGAGCAGTTTGGCGAATGAAGGTTTTACGTTGGTTATTTGATTGGTTGGGAGGAAGGGTGTGATCACGGAGATAGGTGTAGAACTCACCGTACCATGGGGATTCAGAACCAACAAGGCAACATATCATTTCAGATTCGGGGATATCATAAGCGGGAATCCAAAGCTGTTCTACCAAGAACTCGTAGCGTGTTGAATTCTGTGGAAGATCTAAGAGAGATGCGATGGTAGCCATGGCGTCAGCAGCTCGATTCTGATCTCTTGGTATCTGCTCAAAAGTGATAGTAGTAAATGATGTCTTTAGAGTGTCCACCATTTGCTTATATGGCATGAGTTTATCATCCTTGGTCTGATACTCATCTGTTGCTTGTCGAATGACTAGTTGGGAATCGCCATATACTTGCAATTCTTTTAATTTCCATTGTATGGCTAATCTGAGTCCTGTGATCAAGGCCTCATACTCTGCTATGTTGTTTGTGCATGGAAATGTGAGCCTGTAAGACTTCGGGATGCTATCACCTTGAGGTGTGATAAACAGAATGCCTGCCCCCGAGCCGTGCCTAGTGTATGAACCATCAAAATATAGTTTCCATGGCTGTGCTTCTGTGATCATGAATATCTCTTCATCTGGAAAATTGGAAATGAGAGGATGATCGCCTATGAGTGGTGCATCGGCTAATTGATCTGCAATGACCTGACCTTTGATAGCTTTACGGTCCACATACTCGATGTCGAATTCACTTAGAATCATTACCCATTTAGCTAAGTGACCTGTCAATGCTGCTTTGTTAAGTAAATACTTGAGTGGATCAATCTTTGCAATGAGTTGCACCTTGTGTGTTAACAGATAGTGCCTCAGTTTAGTGGCTGCCAAGATTACTGCTAGGCAAGCTCGCTCAATAGGTGTGTAATTGAGTTCATAGCCCACCAGTGTGTGAGCGATGTAGTAAATAGCACACTCTTTTCCTTCTGCATTATGTTGTGCCAGTAGTACACCCAATGCTGTACTTCTTGCTGAGATATAGAGCAATAATGGTCTACTTGGATCTGGTGGCATCAGCAATGGTGGATTCATGAGATAGTCTTTAAGCGCCTGAAATGCTTGCTGGCATCTGTCATCCCACTGAAAGCGGATGTTCTTGTGTAGCAGGTGTGTGAATGGGTGACACTTATCAGCCAATTGTGCAATGAATCTGCGGATGGATTGAAGCCGTCCTTGTAGTGTCCTTAGCTGACTGATATTCTTTGGAGGTGGCATGTCCATGATTGCTTTAACCTTTGCTGGATCGACCTCAATGCCTTTGCTTGAGACAATGTATCCTAGAAGCTTCCCGGAGGTCACTCCGAAGACACATTTCTTTGGGTTGAGTCGAACATGGTATTGTTCCAGTCTATCAAAGATTTTATCTAAGATGTGAAGATGTCCTTCTCTAGTAAGTGATTTTCCTAGTAAATCATCCACATAATCTTCCATTATAGTATGCATCATGTCATGGAAGATGGTGGTCATTGCTCTTTGATAGGTCGCTCCTGCATTCTTTAGACCAAAAGGCATTACATTCCAACAGTATGTGCCCCATGGACATGTGAAGGCTGTCTTATGTTGGTCCTCTGGTGCGATCTTTATTTGATTGTATCCTGAAAAGCCATCCATGAGTGAAAGCATGGCATGTCCTGCTGTCAAATCCACTATGATGTCGATATTTGGTAGGGGGAAGTCATCTTTAGGACATGCCTTGTTCAGATCTCTGAAGTCTGTACAAATGCGGATGCCCCCTTTTGGTTTGCCGACTGGCACAATGTTGGAGATCCATTCTGCATAATCAATTGGTCTAATGAAACCAACATCCAGGAGTTTCTTGAGTTCTATTTTGACTAGCATGGCAATCTGAGGATGCATCTTACGAAGCTTCTTCTTGACAGGTTTGGCTCCTTTTGCTACTGTGAGATGATGCATGACTAAATCTGGATCAAGCCCAGGCATGTCTGCATATGACCATGCAAAGTTGATCTGGCGCTGCTGGAAGAACTTGTTAAATTGAGGCTGTTCCTCTGGAGTGAGAAGAGATGCCAGATGTATGATATGAGGGTTTTCAGGAGTCCCCACATTGTATTCTTTGGTCTCCTCAATGAGGATCGTTGATCATTCCTGTTGTGTATTAGCAGGGAGAATGTCAAACCCTTCATCCTCAGGCGCCTCAGAGAGGTTTTCACCATTGGATACGCTCTTTCTTTTTACTTTTGTTGGATCAAACAGTGCCACAGTGTGGTTTTCACTGGAAGATCCATGTTTTAATGTTATATTTTTGCAGCTGAAGGGTTTGGCATCCGCCCCGAAGTATGTTGTGCTATTAAGTTCAATGGTGAATCCAGCTTTGTGATCCCCGCTTGGTAGATTATCCCTTAATTCCAAAAAGTCAATGATAGCCTCATCGTTTTGGAAGAGGTCAAGACATGGGGGATTTGGTTGATTCCATTCGATGAGTTCAGGGTGGATAATGGGCATTACCTCATCGATTAAGTTAAGTGCGGGAGATGTATCAGTGAGGGTTAAGACAGTGTGGTGAAGGTCGTTGATGGTACTCTCCCTGTCAGAATCCGGCGTAGGATGAGACGTAGGGTCTGTGGAAGATGTTTCCAGCTCAGGTACCCAAGTGGTCTTTATCTGTGCTTCTCCGTAAACAGGGATGTCTTTGCGGGGTGGAGGTGGTGATGTGTCTTCCTCATCTGAAGTGTTAAGTTGCACTGAATCGAATTCCCACTCATGTGAGTCGGTCTCTGAATCACTCTCCAGCATCCGATTGCTATACCATACTGGGATGTCTTTGGAGTTAAACACGGCAGGTGTGATTGGTTTATGTATCCTTGTAGTGATCGGTGTTGCAGGAATTGTGATGGGGTTTAATGGATTTGTCACTGGAAGTATCGGTAATGGTGACTCAGTGGCTTCTGCTGGAATTACTGGTGCCATAGATGCTACTACGGGTTCCAATATAGTTGCTGCTATGAATGGTTTTATTGATGTGATGACTGCTGTGGATGGGATTACTAGTTCGATTGGTGGGATTTTTGGCACTGATGACGGTTGCGGTGGGTTTGTGAGCCTCGATGGGGTAGTGACAATATTGCTTGATGGTGCTTTGATTATGAAAGGTGTCCTCTTTACAGTAGGTGGGCAAAATGGTTTGCTAGGTTTTCCTTTAAATCTGAGTTTAGGAAGGATCTCTTTTTCAAAGCCTAGGCCTGTATTACCTTTGGGCTTGAATTCTGGTAGCAGTGGTTCGTGTCGTCCTTGTTTGCAGTATCCCAAAGCACTCTGACCATCATATCCCATTCTTTGCATAATGAGGAGGCCTTTGCCATATTGTTCCATAGGAAGTGTAACTTGCGGTTTGTCAGTGGTGATGGGATCTTTATAGATCCAGTCCGCCAGGTCCTCATCTTGTGTCTCTTCCTCTTGACTCTTTCCAAGAATGAAAGGCGTTAAGGCACATGCAGGCGTGATTAGTGGTTGCTGGAGCAACTGCTGTGGTTTACCATGTGTTCTAGGAGAAGTGGGCATTTGTCCCACACAAAAGAGCTGACTCAAGTTGTATTCTCCAGGACCTTCCTCTGCGACTTTCATCTTAAGCTTTTCTTGCTTGGGTATAGGGGTGTTTGAACTGGCAAGAGAGGCGGGATTTATATATGATGTGGAGGAAATGGCTTCTCTATTATTAGGAACGGTAATCTCTGGTTGATGGCTGATATTATGGCAAAATGCAAAGGGATTTGCATCGCCCAGGATTGTAATCTCGACCCCGTTATGTGGGAACTTGATACATTGATGGTAGGTAGATGGAACAGCTTGCATGGCATGTATCCAAGGTCTCCCTAATAATAGATTATATGGCAGAGGAAGGTCCAGAACCTGACAAATGATATGCTTTACCACAGGGCCCACTCGGATTGGTAGTACCACAGCTCCTTTGGATGAACGCTCTGCATCATCATAGGCTTTGATGGTGATCTTCTTACGAGGATCCACTGATTCTATTGCATATCCCAATGCTGTGACCAACTGAAGTGTGCAAATGTTTAGGCCTGCTCCATTATCGATCAAGACTCGCTTGATCCTGTGTTGGTTGACAAAGCCTTCAATGTGGAGTGAGGCGTTATGAGGTTGTTGGAAAGAAGAGTTGTCGCTTTCAGAAAAAGTGAGACAAGGTGATGACTTTAGATTTCCAACCATGGCTTGAAATTGGTCTGTATTCAAGTTTGCAGGGACTGACGCCTCTTGGAGTGCTTGATCCAAGATAGTTTTATGAGATGGTGACAGGCGTAATAGCTCTAAAATGGATATAAGCGCAGGCGTTTTGTCTAATTGTTCCACAAGATTGTACTGCTTTGGGATGGAGGTGGTGCCTTGTGGAGCTGCCTTGATGGTAACTTTGCTGCGACGCGTAACAACATTGCAATTTGAGGTGGGATTTTTGAAGGTGATAGTTGCAATTTGTTCACTGGCATCATACAGGTGATTGACAGTGTAATTATACGCAGCCTGCGTATAATCAGTGGTATCAGGACCTCGTCTGGAAGTGGAAGGACCCCTTTGATCTTGCGATGGAAGTGGATTTTTTAACATCTGATGATCATTATTTGTCGTTTTTGGATCATGTCCTTCAATCTCAATTTCTCCTCGATCAATAAGATCTTGAATGAGATCTTTCAATCGGTGACAATTACTTGTCTTGTGTCCTCTTCCTTGATGGAACTCACAGTGTTCAGTATCTTTCCACCATGCTGGTTTGACTTGAGGCTCATAGTTTGATAGCTTAGGTAGAGTGACCAAATTTTGAGAGAGGAGTTGTCGCAACACTGTTTCAATGGGTTCCCCTAAGGGAGTGTAAGTGCGTTTTTGTTTTTGTGGACGAGGTCTTGGTTCATCCTGAGATGTGATGCGACCTTGATTAGGAGGACCATGTGTATTATTTTGAGGTGGAGGATTTTGTCCTGCAAATCGAACCACAGGTTGTGCATTTTGGATAGTCCGAGCATCCACAACTCCATCGTTGACGATATTCTTATTCTTGTTCCAGAAGTTCGGTTTATCACTATTGAAGCGCGGGCGAGGACCATCTTTGGGTTCATTAAAGATTTTGATGAGTCCTTTTTTGATGAGTGCCCTTTCACATTTTATACCCTTGGTGATCATATCGTTAAAAGAGTCTGTGTCTTTGACATCCAGGTGAAATTCCATTTCTTCGTTTAAGTTGGAAATGAAAATTTCCACTAGTTCTCGTTCAGGTAACTGAAGAGAACGTCTGCTAGACATTTGGCGCCATCGTTGCAGGAATACTGCGAATAATTCACCTGGTTTTTGTTTGGTGTTGCATAGATCAGCCATGGTGATGTCGCGTTCAATATTATAAGAGTAATGAGATAGGAACTTCTGGATGAGTTCCTCAAATGTTCTAATGCCACCTGGAAGTCGGGAAAACCATGATGTGGTTGTTCCTCCCAAGCTTTGGGGAAAAAGGCGCATTAGGTATGTGTCCTCATAAGCTACTTCAAGACAAGCAGAATGAAATTCTCGGACATGATCACGGGGATCCCCCTTTCCTCTATATTTTTCAAATTTGGGTGTTTCAAACCCGCGTGGAAAGGGTGGCATATAAAGATTCCTATCAAACGGATAGGGACAGATGTCGTTAAGTGAAAATTGATTGGTCTTAACACCACTATGAAGTTGTTGGGCGAGATTCGCGACTTGTTGCCGCAACATCTCCATTTCATTTGGAGGAGGAGGTGGTGGGTTACCTCGAGGGATGTTATATCTGATGGGATCTCTACGTCTTTCCTCCTCATGGCGACTTTCTCTTTCTGATGCTTGTCTTAATTGGGCAAGATCAAAGTCTGAGGGGAGTTTGGCTCCTTCTTGAGCAAGTCTTAAGAAGTGAGCATCCGCATTGCTCCTGAGAATTTCATCAAATAATCTATTAAAGTGAGGGTTATGCTGAACCCTTTCGATTGTTGAAGGAGTGGGACTACTTGGGTTTTCATCATTTACATTTCCTCCAAGTGCTTCTTGAAATTCATTGAGGTTGTCCTCTTCTTCCTCAATTTCTATTTCTCGTTGCCTTGATCGCGATCGGGTTTGAGCCATTTTGTTTGCAAGTTTATGTTTGAAGTTGATTGATGATGATGATGAGTTGTTTTGAGGAAAGATGGATGATTAGTGGATTGTATGATATGTAGATCTCTAGCACTCTAAAGGTAGATGTAACCAGAATTCCTTCTTTGAATTGCTTGTTTGTTTTGATGATTTTTGGATGTGATAAGGTGTAGAGAAATCTGAGATGTGTTACAGATTTAACTACCTAGTAATGAGAGGATTCACTCATGAACTAGTTTTAACCTGCGTAGATGTGTCTCTTAGGATGAGCTTATCCTAGATGTAGAAACAATCTAAAAAGTGATGTGATGTGTTTGATTTCAAGCAATATCTAAAAAGAGAATTTGGGACAAGAACCTCTTAATGCTTTGAGAATTTTTGGAATGGATTGATGATGGAATAATAATGTATGAATGAGATGATGGATGTTTTTGTTTTCAACTTTCAATCTTTTCAATAAAAACTTTGTGTCACAAATGGAACAAACTCTTCTTCTTCCCTTTTAGGTGTTGGTGGCACTTCTCGAGCTGTGTTGTAGGTGATACAAATGTTTGGGAAGAATTTGGGATTAATCTTTCCTCCTTGATTTTTGTGATAACTCAGAGCTCTATATTGCATAAAAGCTCTGCGGTTCAATGATTTGGAATCAAACTCGTTTGTTTTACCTTGAAGATAGAGACGCATGCGATGTAGAAAGACTCTATGGGAGACAAAGATTTGTCGATTGATATAGAAGAATTTCCTCCTTTTGATCAAAGCCTTTGAGCTTAGTGGTCTCCTTTTCAAGGTGATATTCTGATGACACTTCTTCTTTCGCAAGATGTGAAGAATGGTCATAAATTTTTGATTCTTTGTTTGTTTGTACCTTGTTTTTGATGTTTTTGGTTGTGTTGACAGATGTTGGATGAATACTTTGTTTTTGGGATTGATTTTCTGATTTTTCTTTGACAAGAAAACAAAGCAAGCACACAAACACAAGAATGTTGCCTCAAAAGGCACAAATGAGTATGGGTCTAGATCAACCCAATCCTTGGACTTGTTTTTGACCCTTCCTTTAGATTTATTTTAAGGTGTAATTCCAAAGCCTGAAGTCGGCTCAATTTGCACTAGGTCTGTAAAACGAACACACTTCAAACACTCTTTATCCCTAAGGTCAAGTGGCCAGTTGTGATAAATTTAGCCCACATCTTGATATTTCTTCGACTTTGGTACTACATACCTTATGAATCCCGCCGTGGCAGGTAAGGATGTGATATACTAAGTCTTGCACGAGCATAACAAATAGATGATCCCTATGATGGGGGAGTCACCACTTTTATCAAGTCACAAGTGACTTTTCAAAAAGCTATGTTTCTACTCAAGGAAATATGTATGGTGAGTATCTTGGGAGCAAAACCTTCTATGCTCTTGCACTAAATTGTATCTCAAATATCCTCAATCAATAGAACGGGTGAGCTACTACTTAAAGGTGTTTAGTCATGTTCGATGGCTTTGGACATAAGTTCATTCTGCAGTGACTCACTTAAGAGCCTTGTAACTGGTGGTGGGGCCCATTTGTCCTTTCGGCCAGTTACACTGTAGGAACAGCTATACCCAAGGCTACAGCTTTCGCTCTCACCTGATTTCTATAGCGGCTCGAAGGATTTACCGCTCGAGGTCGTTCCCAAGAGTATCGATCCCTTGGCAGGCCTCTCTTAAAAAGATAAAATGTGAGTGTTACTAACACTTTTCTCTTGCACCTAGGACCACGAGAGCCAAGGGAGAGGATAGTGTGTGTTAGAAGTAGGTCCACTCGACTGACTTTTGTGCACAAGCGTGCCAAACATGAAATTCACTTGTTCTTTTTAATCCATCATGGCAATATGATCTAACTATTTGGAGATGTTGCTCCAACAGTCATGGTGTTCTTTTTAACTTCAAAGGCAATGTGTTTTGTAATCTAGAATTTTGAAAATCCTGGTCAACTTAATGAAAAACACGTTTTGCTTTGAAGGAAAATTGCTTTGAAAATGAGACAAGTTGATTGTGAATTTTATTTGCACCAAAAATGGAAGTGTGGATTGTGAGTTTTATCTTGATGCAAGAAATAAAATTTGCCTTGTTGATTTTAAGCACCAAAACGAAGTTTGTTTCCTAACTTGCAAAAAAAATAAAGTTGTTTTTGTATAAGTTTGTGGTTCTTTTTACCTTTGAACAATGAAATTCTTTTTAAGAGCCCCAAACAAATGTGTGATTCTTTTTTAAAAGCCCAAATTTGAAATGTGAAGTTAATTTTAAACCAAAATAAAAAGTGAATTCATTTTTAAAACCAACTTCAAAAAACAAGTTAGTAAAAAATATAAATCTACTTTTTAATCTAATTTAAATCTGCACAAAAGAGAAAAATAGTTAGTAAAATCCGCCTATTTGGTGGGCTTCTACAAGCCTAATTTTTTTTTTTTTTTTTGGTTTTTTTTTTTTTGGTTACAAGGTGATTTGTACAACGTTTTGTTACAATAGCGCTAGTCTGCGTTTGAACAGAGGCACTATTTAACACAAACGCACTAAAAGAAAGGGAAAGACAGAGAAGGGAAAAGCACTGAAACAGAGTGAATAGCGCCAAAATAATGTCAAACGCACCAAAACAGTGTCAAAAGCGCAACCTGTGTGACATTTTCAACATTCAAACATGTTATTGGTTAAAAAAAAAGTTGCTCTTTTTGCGTGTTCGATTCACGTCGGGTTCACCAAATGATGTCATGGAAATGGGGACAAGGCAACAACAAAGTTCAATGTTAATAAGTTAGTTTCAACCATAAAAACAAAACAAAGAACTAAAAACCATTCCAAACATATCAAGAGAGATTTCAAAAAAAGCATGAAAGAAGGTTGCGTGTTCGATTCACGTCGGGTTCACCAAATGATGCTCTGCAAAAAGGATTAGAAAATCTGTTTGATGGCAACACACACACAAGAGCACAAGAAACAAACGTTAGTGTTAGCAACAAAAGATTATCCTAAACAGGCATATCAAGAGAGATATTAAGCATGAAATAGAAAGCATATAAACATAAAATGAAATAGCTAATCAAGATGCTCATAGTTGCTCCTCCCTTGTTCCTCTCCTCTCCAAGTCCCAAATGAGTGTAGCTCTCAGCAGCTTTTTGCACTATGGATGCTTATGGAGGATTGAGATTTAATACTAAGCTTCAAATATGAAATGAAAAGCTAAATACTATGCTAGAGTAGATAGTGATGCTATGAAAAAGCTCTATGCTAATGCCAGTATAACAACAATACTCTAAAATGCTTCTCCTTGCTTGAGGAGAAGGGTTCTATTTATAGAAGAAATGGGGAAATGAAGGGTTAAGATTGAATGGTTTAATCAAGGGCCAAGTTTGAAAGTTGGGGATCCATGTGCACAATTGGCACCAATAAAATGGTGACAAGTGTCAACATAGGATTGGGTTGAGAGAAGAGGTTGGAGGCATTAAAGGCCTGAGAAGACCTCATGGTTATCTAGAAGGTAAGGGTCAAGTCTAAATTAAGATTACCCATTGGATTAAGAGTTAATCCAAGGATAAACCTTTGTGCAAATGATTAAGAGATAATCATGGTCAAAGCATTAAAGGCTTGATGAGACCTTTGGGTTGGGTAGAGGTTGAGTCAAAACAAATGTTTTAACCATGTGGGAGGGTTTGAGGTAACCATTAATGGTTATTGGAGACTTTGGGGATTAAGTGGTTGAAGGTTGAAAGCCTTCAATGGTTATCAAAGACTTTGAGCCATTTAGTGGTTGAAGGTTGGAAGCTTTCAAAGGTTATCCAAGACTTTTAGGCTTTGAGAAGTGACTCCATTTTGCTTAGGAATGTGACAATAATTAGGGGATGGATTAGGCTAATTAGGAAGGGTTTAGAAGAATCTAGAAGGGGTTTAGGCATACAAGTGGATTTTGTAGGAAAATGCAAGTGGGAGAAATTTTGGTATTTTCAATTAAAATAAAATCATTTATTTCAATTAAATGGTGTAATTTGCATTTGGATAAATATTCAAATAAATATTAATTTATTTAAATGAGAAAAATGAAGATAAAGCATTAAAATGCTTGAAGACTTTGAGGGAAACCATTAAAGGCTTGAAGACTTTAAGGAAAACCATTAAAGTCTTAAGAAGACTATAGAAGGAAGCCATCAAGTTTGAAGACTTTAAAGCCATCAAGTTTGACTACTTTAAGGGAAACCATTAAAGGTTTCAAGTGGGTGAGGATAAATAGGATTTTAAATAAATAATTTATTTAAAATAGTTGTGCAACTTGCTTTTGTAGGAAAATACAAGTGGGTGGAGGATAAAGGTGATTTAAATAAATTATTTATTTAAAATAATTGTGCAATTTGCATTTGTAGGAAAATGCAAGTGGGTGGAGGATAAAGGTGATTTAAATAAATGATTTATTTATTTAAATGTGAGAGGTGGGATTTTGGGGGATTTAAATAAATATTAATTTATTTAAATGTGAGAGAAGATTTAATTAAATAAATATGATTTATTTATTTAATTAATGGTCTGAATTTGGTTAAGTGAATTAAATCAAATAAATTGAATAATTTATTTAATTAATAGGAGAAGAGGGTTAAGATGAATTAATTAAATATTAATTTAATTAATTATTAATTGATGGTTAAATAATCAAATAAATACTAAGTATTCATTTAATCAAGTGGACAGATTTATGTGACTACAAAAACATTAATTGAAAATTTTTGGCATGACAACACAAGAGTATCGTCCAACCAAAGAGATGTTGTTAGAAGGCGAATTGGGTCTAAAAATCATGAGCCACATGCGAAACACTATTTGGATATGACTCAAACTAAATTTTATGAAAGATTCCTTCAAAAGTTTCCTCAAATAAAATTTTCTCAAAGATTTTTTGAAATGGCAAAACCTTTTTATATTAAGATTAATCATGTATGCACCACATGTTGTTGTAGGATGCATATTGAATTTTCCATGCATTATGAAATTTTTTGTCATATTTGTTCTACTTTGCACACTAACGATGTTTTGTAGGAATGTAATATACAAGCACCTCCTAAGTCGGCAAGAGAATTTATTTCAAGTGTGTTATGTAATAGACATGATGGTTGCATTTATTATAAGATGCCTTGTTTGGAAGGTTCTTGTGCTATATGTGGTGGTTTGCAACGTTTACCAAGATGCATACATTTGGAGAGCACACATGAAATTGGTACAAAACTAGTTTCTTTTGGAAAATACAAGACAGTCACATATGGAGTTAAAGATGAAAAAGATTTGAAGAGATGTGAGCTAGTGAAAAATGATATATGTGTAGCTCAATTTATGAAAATGTTTCAAGAGAAACTAGTTTATGAGTACATAATGCATACACATAGAGCTTGATGGTTAGATGAGCAATTCAAGATGTGTAAGGACACATTTCCTCTTGGCACCATTGTCTCTATCATTGATTTTGCTGAAAATTATACACTACAACCTCAAAATGAAGTGCAATCCATGTATTATCACTCTACACAAGTTTCTATTTTTGTACACATAGCATTCGTGCATGCAGATGATAGCACAGAGGAGGATAGAAAGGTTGTAAGAGAGTATCACTTCTACATAAGTGATGATCGTACTCATTCATCAAAGTTTGTACAAGGATGCTTTAAAGTTTTCTATGATAGTTTAAGGGAAAGGAACATACGATACAACTGACACTTAATATGGTCAGATAATTGCACCTCACAATTCAAGGATGCAAGGATGTTTTATTGGCTGACAAGGATGCATGTGACAAGCGGTGTACAACATTTTTGGAATTTCACTGAGGCTGGACATGGTAAGGGAGAGCACGATGGTGCAGGAGCATGTGTGAAAGAGCCCTAGCCAGGGAAGAATTGAATTACGAAGGTGGTGCTGAGTTGGTAGATGCAGAAACAATTGTGCGATGGTGTAAGTCTACGATGGGTCTAGGTAATCCAGGTATGTCATTGGTTCGTAGATAGTTTTGGTTGATTACTGAATCTAACATTGAAAACTATCTAGATTATTGTACAATTGCAAGATCAAGTGACATGCACTCATTTATGAGTTCAAATTCAAGTTCACTGGTAATTTATACGAGACAGATGGTATGTTTTTGCTCTTCATGCATGTATTGTTTGTAGGAAGAATGTGAATTAGAAGAGTGGGCTGACAAATGGTCTTGTAGACCATTGGTTCCCATTGATTCATATCAAATTCCCAAAGCACTACAATTGAGCCAGATTGAGACATTAGTGGATTTTTACCATGTATCGGACCTAGTGGATTCAAGTGATTTTTTGAGTTAATTTTTTTGCTAGTATTCTTTTTGGTTCATTTTGTTGTACATCATACTTTATTTTTGGTATTAATTAACACTTTATAAAATGCAGGTCATGTGTATGTAGTTGTTGCAGAAGAGAACAATGAAGAAGGAACATATTACTATTTGTGTCGTTGTGTTGAGCCTAAAAGAAAATTGACAACCACAATCATTGGCAGAGAGGGTATTGAGTACCCAATAGGGTCTGTTGTCATGACAGGAACATGGCTTCGGAGATACCCTATCAAGAATTCTGATGTTTGGTTGTTCGAGGACTTTGAAACACACAGACATATTCTTCATTTCTCTAACCTTGTTGTTGCAACAAATATTCATTTGATGAAGTATCGTGGTAGACCTCATAACAAGATTTTATGGAAAGTTCGTGAATTTGACCACGAGGCAATACTTGACACAATACGTGCTAGAGCTGATCCTGAAGGCTCACTTGATTGATTCTACGGTTCAGAGTAGAATGATTTTGAGAATTTTGTATAAATCATTGACGAATTGTTCTATATTCATTTTTTGTATATATAAATGCCCATGAGCTGATTTTTACATGTTTAGGGGCATAATTTTGTATATTTAAGTGGCAATGAGCTGATTTGTACATATGTACATGCCAAATTTTGTATAAAATCCCATGAGATGATTTGTATATTAAAATGGCGATGAGTTGAATCACATATATTGTAATGCCAAATTTTGTATAAAAGCCCATGAGATTATTTGTAAGACAATTTTTTGTATAATCAAATAGCCAAGAGCTGATTTGACCATATTTAGAGGCAAATTTTTGAATAATATGTCACACGATGTCGGTTTGTGCACACGAGGAACATATTCAATTCTAGCTAATCTTGCAACTTTTCCTTGCAAGCAACTGACGATTTTTGAGCAGGCGAAAAAATGCTACTAATTGAAAATGGCTTTGAGTCATCAAAAAATGAGATAGGCCATTGTAGAGGAGCCTCACACGACCCCACGGGATCAAACAGATCGACTGTATGTGTCGTGGATTGGAAGAAACAGTCTATCAAATTTTGATAATTTTTTGGACTCATGACACTCGAGAGATTGCACTAGTAGGGTATGACTCTCGACGTTCTGGTACTTTGGGATGCATGATAGGGGCATGCCTAGTGTAAACATGCCCATCCGGATGTGCTCGCGACGTTTGTTTGTGCACACAAGGAACATAATCAATTCTAGCCAGTCTTGCAACTTTTCCTTGCAAGCAACTGCCGATTTTTTGAGCAGGCAAAAAAATGCTACTAATTGAAAATGGCTTCGAGTTGTCGAAAACTGAGAAAGGACATTGTAGAGGAGCCTCATGTGACCCCACAGGATCAAACAGATCGACTGTATGTATCGTGGATTGGAAGAAACAGTCCGTCAAATTTTGACAATTTTTTGGACTCAGGGCACTTGAGATCGCACTGGTAGGGTACGACCCTCGACGTTCTGGTGCTTTGGGATGCACGACAGGGGCATGCCTAGTGTAAACATGCCTATTTGGACACACTCGCGACGTCTGTTTGTGCAGACGAGGAACATAATCAATTCTAGCCAATCTTGCAACTTTTCCTTGCAAGCAACTGACAGTTTTTTGAGCAAGCGAAAAAATGCTACTAATTGAAAATGGCTCCGAGTCATTGAAAACCAAGATAAGCCATTGTAGAGGAGCCTCACGCGACCCCATGGGATCAAACAAATTGACCGTATGTGTCGTGGATTGGAAGAAACAGTCCGTCAAATTTTGATAATTTTTTGGACTCAAGGCACTTGAGAGATCGTACCGGTAGGGTATGACTCTCGACGTTTTGGTGCTTTGGGATGCACAAAAGGGGCATGCCTAGCGTAAACATACCCATCCAAATGCGCTCGCGACGTCTGTTTATGTACACAAGGAACAAAATCAATTCTAGCCAATCTTGCAACTTTTCCTTGCAAGCAATTGACGGTTTTGAGTAGGCAAAAAAATGCTACTAATTGAAAATGGCTCTGAGTCGTCAAAAAACGAGATAGGCAATTATAGAGGAGCCTCATCGTGATCCCACAGGATCAAACAGATTGACCATATGTGTCATGGATTGGAAGAAACAGTCCGTCAAATTTTGACAATTTTTTGGACTCAGGGCACTTGAGAGATCGCATCGATAGGGTATGACTCTCGACGTTCTAGTGCTTTGGGATGCATGACAGGGGCATGCCTAGTGTAAACATGCCCATCCAGACGCGCTTGTGATGTCTGCTTGTGCACACGAGGAACATATTCAATTCTAGCCAATCTTGCAACTTTTCCTTGCAAGCAATTGACGGTTTTTTGAGCAGGCGAAAAAATGCTACTAATTAAAAATAGCTCCGAGTCATCAAAAACCGAGATAGTCCATTGTAGAAGAGCCTCACGTGACCCCACGAGATCAAACAGATCGACCGTATGTGTCATGGATTGGAAGAAACAGTCCGTCAAATTTTGACAATTTTTTGGACTTAGGGCATTTGAGAGATCGCGCTGGTAGGGTACGACTCTTGACGTTCTGGTGCCTTGGGATGCATGACAGGGGCATGCCTAGTGTACACATGCCCATTCGGACGCACTCGCGACGTCTATTTGTGCACACGAGGAACAAAATCAATTCTAGCCAATCTTGCAACTTTTCCTTGCAAGCAACTAACGGTTTTTTGAGCAGGCGAAAAAATGCTACTAATTGAAAATGGCTCCGAGTCATTGAAAACCAAGATAAGCCATTGTAGAGGAGCCTCACGCGACCCCATGGGATCAAACAGATTGACCATATGTGTCGTGGATTGGAAGAAATAGTCCGTCAAATTTTGACAATTTTTTGGACTCAGGGCACTTGAGAGATCACACCGATAGGGTATGACTCTCAACGTTTTGGTGCTTTGGGATGCACAATAGGGGCATGCCTAGTGTAAACATTCCCATCCAGATGCACTCGCGACGTCTGTTTATGTACACAAGGAACATAATCAATTCTAGCCAATCTTGCAACTTTTCCTTGCAAGCACCTGACGGTTTTTTGAGCAGGCGAAAAAATGCTACTAATTGAAAATGGCTCCGAGTCGTCGAAAACCGAGATAGGCCATTGTAGAGGAGCCTCATCATGATCCCATAGGATCAAACAGATTGACCGTATGTGTTGTGGATTGGAAGAAACAGTCCGTCAAATTTTGATAATTTTTTGGACTCAGGGCACTTGAGAGATCGCACCGGTAGGGTATGACTCTCGATGTTTTGGTACTTTGGGATGCATGATAGGGGCATGCCTAGTGTAAACATGCCCATCCGAATGCACTCGTGATGTTTGCTTGTGCACACGAGGAACATATTCAATTCTAGCCAATCTTGCAACTTTTCCTTGCAAGCAACTGACGGTTTTTTGAGCAGGCGAAAAAATGCTACTAATTGAAAATAGCTCCAAGTCATCAAAAACCGAGATAGTCCATTGTAGAGGATCCTCACGTGACCCCACGGGATCAAACAGATCGACTGTATGTGTCATGGATTGGAAGAAACAGTTTGTCAAATTTTGACAATTTTTTGGACTCAGGGCACTTGAGAGATTGCACAGGTAGGGTATGACTCTCGACGTTCTGGTGCTTTGGGATGCATGACAAGGGCATGCCTAGCGTAAACATGCCCACCTAGATGCGCTCGCAACGTCTATTTGTGCACACAAGGAACATATTCAATTCTAGCCAATATTGCAACTTTTCCTTGCAAGCAACTGATGGTTTTTTTAGCAGGTGAAAAAATGCTACTAATTGAAAATGGCTTCGAGTCGTCAAAAATTGAGATAGGCCATTGTAGAGGAGCCTCATGCGACCCCATGGGATCAAACAGATTGACCGTATGTGTCGTGGATTGGAAGAAACAGTCCATCAAATTTTGACAATTTTTTGGACTCAGGACACTTGAGAGATCGCATCGGTAGGGTATGACTCTCGATGTTCTAGTGCTTTGGGGTGCACGACAAGGGCATGCCTAGCATAAACCTGCCCACCCAAACGCGCTCGCAACATCGGTTTGTGCACACGAGGACCAAAATTTGACCATTGCGAGCGTGAGTGTACTCTCGCACCAAACACATTGTTGTTTAAATTCATATTGTCAATTTTTGTTGTTTATATTCATATTGTTAATTACATATGCCACTATTCATTTAAATTTATAAAAGGGCAGCCGCCAAATATAGCGAATACACAATAATGAACTGAATACAAGGAGTTTTGTAGGGTTAATTCAACATTTTAGAAATTTTATCAAATCATATTCCATGATTGCAATGCTTTATTTTGCCAAATTTTGTTGTTTATATTCATATTGTTGATTACATATGTAAATATTCATTTAAATTTATAAAAGGACAACCACAAAATACAATGAATACAAAATAATGAACTCATTACACATTTATTGGATCGAATATCGATATTTATATATATAAAAAAAGGCATGTCTTCCAAGTCAATACAAGTATTACAAAAATGTGGCATATGCCATGTCCAAATCGATATACAATAAAAATGTAGAATATATCTACATGTATTGGTCATTCTATGACCAAAACTAACACTATATGATCCTAAACTTCTGGTGGATCATCAAAATCAAGCCTCTTCGACGCAGTACATGGCTTTGTAGATGGCTACAAAACCACAATTCAAAAGCCAAGTTAGAATTCTTTTGTAGAAAATAGTTCACAATTAACATCATAACTATGCATTTAACTTTAATTCCTTTGCAATTGAAATGTAGATTACCTCATCGGCTGATCCAGGAGCTAATGTATTCGCTCTCCTCTCCTTGTCACTCTTAGGAGTTTTCTTGAAGACATACTTAAATTGATCCACGTTATGGCCGTACCGCGAAGGAGTCTACTGTAGATTAAATGTACAATTAATAAAATGTACTAACATAAATATATCAAAAACACTTAAAAGCTATAATATAGAGAACAATGACGTACCTGTGCCTAAGACACTTCACCAATGGACTGAGGATGGCTCACCATCGATGTAGAAACTGATGCTATTACCTATACAAAAAATGTACAAAGATTAAATACAATTAATATAATGATAAGTATTGAAGGTTGAAAACAATTAATTTTACATATCAAACAAAAGTGTACCAGATCCTAATATGCTTCTCCAGTGCAAGGAGGAGGGTTCTCCATTGAGGAAATAGGTATGGATATTTCCTGTATGAAAAAATTATAAGAAATTATAATATATCACAAGTTCACATGTACGCGTGCATATAATCATGAAATCAAGAAAATAAAGTAGAGATACATACCTCTGCCCTCTCTTGATCTGCAAGCGAATCAGGTGCATTCAACATATCCACAAAGCTCAATGGCTGTTGTACATGTAAAATAGACAAAAAACACTAATCAATCTACAAACCCCAACTAATACTTGATTTCAACATTTTCAAACAATTGTATAACTAAAAATGTGTTCAATTACCTTCTTCACACGTTTTGGCGTCTTTGAGGAATTCTTTTTCTTAGGACAAGCCCTAGACGCGGAGGGGGTACCCTAAAAACACAAAATTAACATGAGATATTAGTACAGATAATAAATTAAACATAATTTTAAAAATCTAAAATGAAATGACTTGCATATTCCATCAAAACAATACATAAAAAGAGTTGTACAAAATATCATACCGTATAGCCTTGTGGGCCAAAATCGATCACCGAGAGCATGATGTCATCAATCTGGGACATTTCATCCCCTGTCAACACCTACAAACCAGAAATTAGACCAAGCATTAAAGATAGTTAGTATATCTTGTATTTTTTTAAATTCAAAGTGTAATATTCTATTTTAACATGTTACAAAATTTATACCTCAGGCGTCGAAGTTGCAGTTGTGGTAACTGGGGGAGGTGTATGGGATACCATTGCTGCATCCTGAAATGCATATTATTTGTCTCAATTTAAATCGATGTATAAATGAAAATTCATTTATGTAATTACAAAATTAAAGTGACTGATAAATAAAATGTTATGAATTCAAATCAACACACCTGTGTCTGTGGCTCATGGGCAAACACCATGTCCATCAACTCCTCTATCAGCGCGACATCCTCAATTGTGTGAGCCTGACATCTACAGCCACAAATCGTGCATAGATGATATGAGTATCCATATGCACCGGCTGCATCATCTATCCCCGAGCATATCCCGAAGCAACTGATACACATATGCTTGATGGGCTCTCTGTCACCCTCTAATGGCTCATCATCCAATACAATAGGGTGTGCTAATGATGTCCCATGCTGGATGATGGCACCAGTCAATGCTATGGCCACATGAAGAGTCTATAGCTCCATCGACTCTTTCAGCTCTAATGGGACAGCCTGATGCACCTTGGGTTTGGGTGCTAGGGGGCGGCGACTCTCCGCAGCTAATCGCCTACGAGCTCCAGGTCTATCTTGGGCAGAGCCACCACCTCTACCATGAAACTCTCTCATGTCAAAATAATTTGGGCAGACATTGAGCACAAACTCACAATATATTTTTCTCAAAAAATATAATGGCACCTCATAATTATTACAAGGTGGATCATCAAAGACCATCCACCACCTCTGCCAAAAAAGATTCTTCATCTGCACATTGGTACACCAATGTATGGGAAACCTCTTTGCATTAGGAGGTAATGACTGACCAGTTTTGGGGTCAACAAAAAGGGCACATATTTGTTGTTTAGAAATATTTTTGTTTTTAACTCCATCATATGATAGCCCATTGGCATAGAATTGACGACACCTATCCCTAAAGCTTCCCCATTTGGTAATTTCTATGGAAACAGCTATGGCACCACTAGCTAATGTTTCTAGGATAGTGGCGAGGGATTGATGATGGTCAAGTTCAGAAGTTTTCAATTTTACAATCAGTCTATTGATTTTGGATGTATTTTGCCCTAACTGATTAATTAATTCTTCCTGTGTTTTGGTTGTGCAATCAAAAGGAGGAATTGGGGGTTGTTCTTGTGTGTTATCAGGAGGTGCATTTGGTTGTTCTTGTGGGTTTTCAGGAGGTGCATTTGGTTGTTCTTGTTCTGGATTAGAAGAATCTGGTTTTTGAAACAAAAAATGAAAAAACCTAATCAAAATTAATGAAATTAAATTCAAAATGTAAAGCAAATTGCATAAACCAAAAAGAAAGACAAAAATAAACAAAAACTAACCTTGATCCATAGCCTGGAGGACAAATTTCGCACCTCGTTTGCGGTTTAGGTTAGAAAATGGGAAAAAACAAAGTAAAAAATGCGCTTTTCGAGTAAATGAGGACCTAGTTTTTTTTAAAAACTTTTTTAATCAGGCACCGCGTACATGGTTTTACTAGGATTATTAGCGTGTACGTGCCCATTTTCCTATAAGCAGCGCGTATGCGCTAATTCTCCTAGGCGTAGCGCATATGCGCTTAGTTTCCTAAACTCAGCGCGTACGCGCTACCTTTTCTAGGCTCGGGAAGAACAAACCTAAGCGCGTATGCCAGAATTTTAAATTTTAAAACCGCATACGCGCTGCCTGTTTTTCCAAGTTTTTTTTGGGTGGTGTCCACTTTTCTGACCACCATCTTTGTGCACACGCCCTATATGTATATATTTATGTACACATCTGTATGCATATATCTATCTGAATACCATGCCCTGGTTGCTCTGGTTGCCAAGTCTCTGTTCATGGTGACAAAGGTGACAAAGTAGCTCTTGTGGCGGCAGAGGATGCATGTTCTTGAAACACAAACAATGGTGACAATGTTTGAGGAATGTTAGGTTGTGGAGGATAAAAAATATTAGGGTTGAGTAGGTATTAGGTTAGTTTTATTTAGTTTTTAGTTTTAATTCATTCACTTATTTAATAGAAATTGTTTGACTATTCGATGAGTAAAAAATGGATATGATTTAATTTTATTTAATTATTAATAACATAATGTACAATCATATAATGTTAATGGTTTTCATATGTGTTAGGGGGTGAATTTTTTAGGTGACAAAATGTTCAACTATTAGGTCAAAGCTAACCAAAGATTGGGTGTGCTAATTCACTATGATTGGTAGGGGGTATGTGCATATGCATGTGTATGTGCATGTGCATGCATATGTGTATGTATACACATCCATACATATGTACATACATACACTCATACATACGTAATGCAAATACTTTCCATAATATTTGTTGCATTGTTAGTATCCATAAACATACACATACACATACACATACATATATACATACATACACTCATACATACATAATGCAAATACTTGACATAACATTAGTTGTAGTTTTAGTATCCATAATAGCAATGCACTTATTGCACTGATATGCAGATATTACAAAATGGTGTTGTAGCAATTCGTTGTATTGATATATAGGTAGATAGATATTACAAAATGGTCCCATATCAATTGATATTACAAAATGGCACCAGATTCATTGTATATATAGGTAGATAGATATTACAAAATGGCCCCATATCAATTGATATTCACATATATGAGCTACATGTGACTTTAGCTGAATAATCTCTAATCCGTGAGCAAGTTGAGCCATATCTTTGCACCAGTCAACAATTTCTAGCTCTTCTTCCAACGAAAGGATCATTGGTGGACCTCTTCTTTTTGTTTTTGTCAGCCTTGAAAGCCAATTTGTCAAAGTGCTTGCAGGAATTCCCCTTTTTTCGCAGTTGCTCTGATGGAATATGAATTGTCTTCAACATCTTTCATAGCACATTCCATGTCTTCTTCTGTCCATTGATCGTTATAACTGAATTTTTTATCTCCATGATGTTGAGAAGACTGTAAAGGAGTGTTTGTTCTTTCTACATTTTCATCTGCAATATTACAAGTTATGTCATCCTGAGGTGGATTAATTGCAGTGTCGCCATCTTTATCCTTCACCAAATGGAATTTAACACCATGTGGGTAATGGTTCCTCAACATTTGAGTTGTTCTTTTGCTTCTTCTCTTTCCTGTTGTCTTTCCTTTTGCCTTTCCTGTTGTTGCTGCCTTACCTATTGTCATAGTGTCTAAAAAACAATAACATCAAATATTAAGCACACACACACACACACACACACACACACACACACACACACACACACACACATATATGTATGTATGCAGATATATGTATGCAAATATATATATTTTGTAACTAAAAATAATGTGTATATATATATGTATATATATATGTACAATAGGTGAACTATGAAATATAAGCTTTTGGAGCAATATTGTCTTTGGTAGCATTTTGAACTTTTACTGGAATGGATGGTTTTGGGAGTAAATAACATCAAACATTAAGTATATACACATATGTATGTATGTACGTAGATATATGTATATATATGTATATGTGTATATATATATATACATATATATATATATACATATATATATATATATATATATATCTGTATGTATGCAGACATATATATTTTGTAACTAAAAATAATATATATATATATATATATATATATATATATATATATATATATATATATATATATATATATATACACAACAAGTGAACTATGGAATATAAGCTTCTGGAGCAATATTGTCTTTGGCAGCAATTTGAACTTTTACTGGAATGTATGGTTTTGGGAGTATATATATATATATATATATATATATGTGTGTGTGTGTGTGTGTGTGTGTGTGTGTGTGTGTATATACATGTATATCTATATATACATGTATATATATATATGTATATATGTATGCATGCATGTATGTATGTATGTATGTATATATGTATGTATGTATATATATATACATGTCTATACATATATATAGTTGTATATATATTATGCATATATGTGTATATATGTGTATATATATGTATATATATTTATATACATACATATATATATATATATATATATATATATATATATGTATGTATGTATGTATGTATGTATTTATGTATGGACATGTATATATATACAAATATATATATATGTATAGACATGTATATACATATAAACTAAACAGTAGTAAAAACAAGTCAACTGAACAGTAATGAAATCAAATTACCTGGAATTTATGCTAGCATAGTGCCAACCAAACAGTAGTGAAAATAAAATACCTGGATTTTACACAAAGTCAAAAATTATATAAACAAACAAAATACCTTCAATTTATGACAACACAGACAACTAAACTAAACAGTAGTGAAAACAAAATACCTGGATTTTATGACAATACAAAGTCAAAAATTACATAAACAAACAAAATACCTTCAATTTATGACAACACAGACAACTAAACTAAACAGTAGTGAAAACAAAATACATGAAATGATAGACAACTAAACTAAATAGTTAGTGAAAACCTTCAATTTATGTTGGCACACGATCATATATTATGTGCACACAACAAAATACCTTCAATTTATGACAACACAGACAATTAAAGTAAACAATAGTGAAAACAAAATACATGAAATGTATGACAGCACACGAACATATATTATGTGCACAGAGTTAGTCTGCAACAAGAAGTAATGTGTGCAGGAATGTGAATGTATCTAGAATTTATGCTAGGACAGTGCCAGCCAAACAATAGTGAAAATAAAATACCTGGATTTTATGACAACACATTGTCAGAAATTATATAAACAAACAAAATACATGCAATTTATGACAACACAATCAACTAAACTAAATAGTAGTGAAAACAAAATACCTGAAATGTATGACAGCACACGATCATATATTATGAGCACAGAGTCAGTCTGCAGCAAGAAGTAATGTATGCAAGAAATCTTGATGTTTTACTGAACAAAGGATGAATGTGAAGGTTTTACAACAGTGCAGGGAGAATGTAATTGTAAAAACTCTCCTTCATCGTATGCTACATTAATATGACATTTTTCCCTCCTTTTTTAAAATCTTCTTTGATTTTTTTGATTTGTGGCTATTTTTTGATCTTGCTTGATCTATGGCCATTTTATGATCTTGCTTGATTCGTGGGTATGGATTTCTGCATTTCTATTGGATAAGAGTACATGAGGTGGATTTATGGGAGGTAAATTAAATTTTTTTTTGCATTAATTTTTTGTTTTCAATCGAATGGAGAGCCTCACAATTGCTCTATTTAATGTTTTAGGTACTAGATTTGGTGGTTGCAATCTAAAATCTGAACATTTATATTTAGAAGCTGGTTATTAAAGGATGAGAAGTCGAACAACTGTGAATCAGTGATGGGACTATTTTGCCTCACAAGTTGGTCAACCATATATCAGTGATTTGACACTTTATCATGTAAAATTGTACAAATTGTAATATAATATTTTATATTTGTCTTATAAAATTGTACAAATCTTAATATAATCATTTTACAACTGTATGTTATATCACATCAAAAGTGTGCTGAGTTGTCAGGAATGCTGTTTTAATTTGTTTAATATGAAACATGTATTGAATGCTTTTTGTTTAATAGTTGCATGAAATTTAGTAAATCAATGATACATGCCATAATAATTCAAAGTGATTTGATGTATTGCAATTATTGATATATAAACACACAAAAAATGATATTTTTTTTTCAAAGAATAGTTTTTATTTGTACAATTTTTGGAACAAAAGGTATCAACAACCCTCACAACAATTGGTACATGCTCAACTACTGGTGCTCTTCCCCTAGGAAAAATCAAATTTATGTTTTAGTTTTTTTTTGTTGAATATAATCAATTGTCTATGTAATTTGTCAAATATAGCCAAGATCTAAAGCACAATGAATAGCACAAAGAGAGACAATAGATTTGATAAGAATAAACAAGTATTCTAATCAAGATGCAAATACTATCAACTGGATCATTACATACAATGTAGATGAGTCTTCTTATAAAGACAAGGTTATATGGATATGTGAGAACACAGTCATGACATGTGGCTTAATGAGAAAGAATGGTAGGTGAGGGTAGGTAGGAGAAATAATAAAATATTCCACAAAAGGTGGATCAACCATCAAGGTGGAATGTAACAACACGATAAGACCACAAAAGGTGGAATTTCTCCTACATATATCATCCTTATGTGCACACTTCCCTAAGTGTCTATATGCAAACTACTATGAGATGCATTATCTTAAGTCAACTTAAGTAAAGTGTAATTATGAGACATAATTTACACTAACAAACCCCTTTAAGTGCAAGTTAGAGTAATGTAGACTCAAGTTAACAATGAAAGATGGGTCCTAGCTACTAGACAATGTTAGGTACCCATGTACAAATGCAAATGCACACAAACCAATTCAATCTCTCACAAATGTAGAAAGAGAGAAAAACCCAATTGGAAAAAACTCCCTCCCAAAAGAGAGATGAAAGCACACAATGTTCCCAATGATGCATGAGAATAACAAAACCTCATGTGAAGAAAAAGTCCCCCCATAAGAGAGAAGAAGAGAGACCATGAAGCCCCCCCTCAATGCAAAATCTCTTGCAAAGGTGGTCCACTAATGTTGACCAAAATACTTCCTCATTAGAAAGAAATAGAGCCAATGTTGCACCAAGAATGTCGAAGTGTGACAAAACCAGGTACCAATATCAATGACAATAAATCACTCACTACAACAAAATAAAGATCGGACATGGAGATAACTTGCTTTGAGCATCAACTAAATACTCAAAAAATGGTAGATTGGTACAATCAAAGTTTCATGGGAGCCATGCACAAATGTGTACAATCCAAGTCTCACAAGATATTTCCCAATCTACGGTGTACAAGAGGATTACATCAAATATGTTATCAATGACAAAGTACAAAGAGGTGTGGCACTTTATTTTAGTGCGTTACAACATAGCTCATGCAAGAGAATACATCATGACATTGAAAATATGGAAACATGAAGATGATGTCATGTAGAAGACTACAAATGAATATTCCACATGAGATGGATCACCCACCAAAGGTGGAATCTAACAACAAGATAAACCAAAAAAGATGAAATTTCTCCTACATACATCATCCCTATGTGCACTTCCCTAAGTGTCTCATATGCAAACTACTATGAGATGCATTATCCTAAGTCAACTTAAATAACTTGTGTAATTATGAGATATAATTTACACGAACAAATATGTTGATTGTATAAATGATCTACCTACATAAAATCTAAATGAAACAAATAAAGAGAAAAGAAGTTTTAGAAGAAAAGGCAACATAAAACTCATATAAAGATTATGTTTGGTATATACAAAAGCATGAGAATATAAAATATTTGTTAATACTCGATACTATGTGGTTGGTAAATTTTAAAAGATAATTATTTGAAATTGGAAGCATGGAAGATGGTGACTTTGAAATAATTCACATAAAGATAACAAAATGAAAATGTATTTTGTTATTTTAACTTTTTTTGCTTATGCAAAATTTGCAAACTATAGAAATTTGGAAGCAAGCAATAATAAAATAGTATAGTGAATACCAAAAAAAAATAAAAATGAGCCCTTTAAATTTTGTTAGATGTATAATTGTTTGTCATTGTAGATTGAATACTTGTATTATTGATTAAATAATAAAAATGAACATAACGACATGATAAAAATATTCAAGGAATAAATGAAGGAACAAACTTGAAATGTTTGTAACTATTTGATTATTCGAGGAGGTTGCATTTCAAATATGATTTTGATTTTTAAAATTTAATTTATTTAAGAATTTAATTATATTTATGTTTAGTTTAATAATATTTTTTTGTTTTTTTAAGATAAAATTTCATTTGCATCTACTTGAATTAGACAAGACATGTGAACAATGAAATTGGCGACAAAAGTTACACTCAAATTTTAAGATAGTTGTTACAAATAAGCTATAAACACTCTTTAAGAATATTAATTATTAAAATTTATTATATTATAAATTTTGTATATAGTGAATATATAATTTCAATTGCTTTTAAATTATTGTTACTAATAAATATAAGATAATAAAATATATAAATATATATTATAAACATCTGCGATATATATAATATATTATTAATAAATTTTTAAAATTATTTTGATAAGATTAAATTCTATAAAATTTAATTCCCCTTTGGGTATATTATTTTTATATTGTCTGTGTCTTAGCAGTTATGAAATGTTGGAGTAAATGTTGTGATTGTTCCGCAAATAAAGTGATGGAAATGAGTGATCTTGAAAAGAAATCGAAAGAGTTTTTATCGAGAAGAATATAAAGATTCATTTATGGCCTTAAACTCTCGTGTGTTTGAAGTCTATTAGAGGACACCATCGTACTTGTTTTTGTTGTAGCTGACTAACATAGTTGAATAATTAGCATTAGAATTGAAACAGTCGAGCAACATTTTCACTAGTGGCAAAGTTCAATAAGTGACGCGTAAACCTCTGACAAAAGATAGTGGTAGCTTACTACGCAAGAGATGATGATATGCCAATTTATGGTATATTTAGAATATAATGTATCTCACGAGATATTTTAAAATAAAAAATATAAAACAATTTCAATTTTAAATAATAGTGTTGTTTTTTATTAAATTTCATTTTTTTTGTTGCTTTTTAAAAGTTTTTTTTTTTTTTTTTGTCTTTTAGATTTTGTGTATTTATATATATCATTTTTATGGTATTATCATTCATTTAATTTAGTTCTATTAGTTTTTTAATAATATGTTAATCATATATTTTTTTAAATGCTAAACACAATCATGACATAAGACACTTTTATATCCAAAGAACAACACCTCTCCATGTAATTAATTTTATTTTATTTATATCTTTTACTTAATAGTTATTTTATTTTATCTACATTATTTATTTAAGAGTTATTTTATTTTATTCATTTAAACATTACTTATTTATTAAAATATTATTCTATACGCTCGTTAATGGACCTTCCCAGGTTAATCCAGTGCAATTAGGTGAGAAGATGATATTTTGGACACCCCCCCAGAATCCATTTAGGTCAAGATAAACTTCAACGGGGAAGCTCGGGGCAACCCACGTCCATCAAGTATCGGATGTGTTGCCAAAGATAGTAAGGGTTTAGTATTAGCAAAAGAAAAGCAGTGGCTCCCATATGGGATGAATAACGAAGTTGAAGTGAAGGGTTGCTTTAATGGCTATTCAGTTGGCAACAAGAATTGGGGTGTTGAAGTTACACCTAGAAGGAGATTCTCAACTCATTATCCATGCTATAATTTGAGGGGGAACCCAATATTGGAAGATCGACTGAGAAATTCAAGGAATAAAGGAAAGACTTGCTCTCTTCCAAGACATCAAAGTATCTCATGTTCAGAGGCAAGGAAACATGAATGCAGATAGGTGTGCAAACCGGGCTTTTGATCTCCAAGTTGGTGAAGTGAGTTTCAAAGTGGATTAATATTTGATCTTTTATGAACTTTAATACTTAATGCCAATTTTGATTTCAAAGTCAAGCCCGTTGGCTCGAATGGAGGTAGTTGATGGGCTTGATTTGGAGCTTTAAGTGCGACTGATGGAGGCGGTATGGTACGTTTTTTGTAAAGATTTGAATGTTAGCATATCCCTAAGCATATCTTAGAGGATATGTTTTTTGGGCAGGGAGGAGCTTCTAGTTGGCAAAGGTGGCGGTTGTCGGCAAGCAGAGTACCCAACGTAATAATATTAATGGCGACAAGCTTGTCACACATGTCTGCCACCCTGGCTACCAGTGCGTCATTATCTCTAATGTGAGGCAACTCTTTTGGTTTAATTTGCAAGAAATAATCTATAGCGGTTTGAAGAATGACATAATTTGAGAGCCCAACACTTCAAGGTGGTGGAATTGCAAAGTGTAGAGGAGTTTTAACCCACAACTTGGCATGGAGCCCAATTTTCACTGAAGGCAGCAAGACCAATGGTGGCCTTATGGGGCCAGATTTCGGATGAAAGACTTTCCAACATCTTTTGTTTTGAAGACCATGAATTTCTTAACTCATATCAATATCGTGTTAGGGGAATAATACCTAAGGGTGTAATTCAAGCATCGTACGAATGCAGACATCACCTCTGTTAATGTATTAATCTTTAGGTTAAAACTTAGTTATTTTAGGTTAATTTTAGTTTTGTTTGATTTTATTAGTTTTTGTATAGTTATAACTTATTTGTTCCATCCGACAGTTTTTGTGTAACTGTGCAAACTGTTCGCTGCCTTTATTATGCAGCAAGTATTTCTTGAATTTTAATTGAAATGTGTTTCATTTTATTTTTGTCAATTCATTTACATTTCTGCCCTAACAGTGGTATCAGAGCGGAGAAATAAGAGCAGAGAATTCTACAGAAACAATAAATTGATTCAGGTGATATCAATTTATTTATTCTCTATTTTTAAAGGATTGAGAAGTTATTTTTAAAGTTGCAGGCCTTGTAAATAGTGTTTATTTATTTTAAATTCAGAATGCAGTCTATTGTTTCATTGATTGGAGAAACTTTAACAGGAAAAGATAATTGGATGGAATGGCATAGAAAAATTGAAAACACTCTCATTTTTAATGATTTATGGTCTAAAATTTGTGATGGAAATGCACAACCTACAACACCAATTGATGCTAAAGAAAAATAAATTTGGCAATATAAAAATTCCAAAGCTTTGGCTTTGATAAGAGCTTCTGTTAATGGAGATGTGTATCGACATATACAAGGGTGCACATTTGCATGGGAAGCTCTTCACAAATTAAAAGATTTATTTGATTCTCATTCAGAATTAGAGTTTATTCAGTTACAATTAAAATTGTTTAATCTTGAATTGAAAAATGGTGATGTTATGAGTTTGGCTTCTGAAATCAGAGCTATAAAACATGATGTTGATGCTGCGGGTGGAAAAGTTGATATCTATCTCACTGCTTTCATCAAGGCACTTCTTCCAACACATTCCACTTATCTAGAGTCTCTTCAAGCAAGTAATCAATTGAAAACTATTTCATTTGATACATTGGTTGAAAAGTTAGCAGAACGTGAAAAAGCTTTTGGAAGGAAAATAGATACTACTACTGAAAATGTTTGTTTTGCTCATCAAAAAGAAAAATCTATCAATAAAATCTCTTCAAAGTATAGTTATAATGATAAAGGAAAAACTAGAGGTCAATGGAGGCAACATGATAATCAAAATGATAGGCAGTATTTATATTGTAAAAGATGTGGTAGAAAAGGTAGTCATGAAGCACATGAATGTAAGCTCTCATGGGACAAGATAGAAAGTTTTAGAGAAAATTCATTTAAACCGAAAGATAAAACAAAAATGCACAGTGATGATAAAATTTCAGAGGATAAAATTTCAGGAGCAGCCCAATTTGCTTGTGACAGTGATAGTGATCAATATGTGCTTTCTGTTTCAGATTTTACATCTAATTCCTCATGGTATGATTCTTGGATCTTAGATACTGGAGCCACACAACATATGACATTTCGGCGTGATTGTTTTGAAGAATTTCATGAAGGTGCCTATGGTCCAATTTATTTAGCAGATAAATCTAGTCTGAAACCTCTTGGAAAAGGAACTATTTGATTTAAGTTGCCTAATCTTCAAGACCTTGTGCTTCATGATGTATTATTTATTCCAGAATTACAACGAAATTTGCTATCATTAGTATTGATTCGACAAAAAGGCTATTCTATTTTCTTAAAAGATGGGCAGGTTGTTGTAAGAAAAACATCTAACAATCAAATTGTTTTCACTGGGTGTGAAGATGGAAGATTATTAAAATTAAATGGTGCATCTACTTCTAAAAATTTTGCATATCTTACTGAAGAAGAGAGTCTATCACCAAGCCTTTTATGGCATGCAAGATTGGGGCATATTAGTTATGATAGCATTCATACCATGCAAAAGAATGGTGTTGATGGTTTGCCATTTTTTTCTAAATCAATTGAAAAATGTGAAGCATGTATTCTTGCCAAACAACATAAAAATTCTTTTCCTCATTCCACCTGGAGAGCACATAGAAAATTGCAACTCATTCATTCAGATTTGTGTGGGCCTTTACCAGTAACTTCTATTGGAGGATCTAAGTACTTTATGTTGTTTATTGATGATTATAGTCGCATGACTTGGATTTATTTTTTGCAGCAAAAATCAGAGGCTTTTGACACTTTTAAAAGATTTCGTGTTATGATTGAAAATCAGGCTCAATCTCAAATTGGTACTCTTCGAACAGATAATGGTGGAGAATTTACTTCTCTAATTTTTGAGGATTATCTTTGTCAAAATGGTATTCAGCATCATCTCACTATTCCAGGCACTCCTCAACAAAACGGTGTTGTTGAAAGAATGAATAGAACTATCATGAACATGGTTCGAGCAATGTTATATTTCAAAGGCATCAAGTTATATTTTTGGGCTGAAGCAACAAGAACAGCAGTCTATCTTCGCAATAGATCTCCATCATCTGCTCTTCACCAAAAAACTCCATATGAGGTTTGGTTTGGTTATCCTCCAACTATTCGACACCTTCAAATTTTTGGGTCTATTTGCTATGCTTTGATTCCTAAAGAAAAAAGGAATAAGTTGCATCATCATAGTTATAAGTGCATTTTTTTGGGCTATTCTGAAACTTCAAAAGCCTATAGATTATATGATGAAGTTCATAAAAAGTTTTTTATTGCTCGTGATGTTGTATTTTGTGAATCTTTCAAAAGTGATACACATATTGAAAATGAGTTAAAACAGCTTGATAAATTTGCCACATCTTCTCCTTGGATAGAAAATTCTTGTGAGATTTTACACTCTGGAGGAATGAATACATGTGTAGAACCTGCATCTCAAGCTACCTCAACTCATGATGCTCCACCTCTTCATGTACCAGAAGAAGCCCCTTCTCATAGTGATGTTCTCACTAATGATGAGCCTGACTCATTACCTCCCAATGAAGATTCTAATCTACAAATAGAAACATCTACTGTCCCACAAAAATCCTCTCATAGGTGGACCAAACAAGTTCAACAAACTTTGAAAGATTTGCGACCTGATGAAATAGGTAAAACAGGTACAAGAAGTTCTTATAAAGCAAGGCTACAAGCTCAATCTAATATTTCAGATAACCTTGAGTCTATTGATGAGCTCAATCTCACAATCGATTCAACACCAAATTCCTATAAAGAAGCTCATCATATTTCATTTTGGAGGCAAGCTATGCAACATGAGTATAATGCACTTTTGAATAATGGCACATGGGAGTTGGTTGATCCTCCTCTTTATTGTAAACCTATCGGTTGTAAGTGGATTTTTAGAAATAAATATAACGCTGATGGTTCACTTGATAAACACAAAGCACGCCTTGTTGCCAAAGGTTATGCTCAAAAAGAGGGCATAGACTATGATGAAACATTTGCCCCTACAACAAAATGGACTACTATTCGTGTTTTGTTGGCTTTAGCAGCCCAAAATGGTTGGAACATCCATCACATGGATGTTAAAACTGCATTCTTGAATGGTGATCTTAAAGAAATAGTATATATGACTCAACCTGAAGGCTTTGAAGTTCCTGGTAAAGAGGACAAGGTATGCAAGCTTATAAAATCATTGTATGGTTTAAAACAAGCCCACGAGTCTGGTATGAAAAACTTACTGAGCATCTCTTGCAGTTGAATTTTCATCACTTTGAATTTGATGATGCAACTCTTTTTGTTAAACAGATTGATGGTACTATTGTCTATCTTATTGTTTATGTGGATGATTTATTTATCACTGGAACTAGTGAGGCTAATATTCAAAATGTAAAAGAAGGATTGCAGCAAGGTTTTGATATGACTGATTTGGGTCATCTTCATTACTATTTGGGAATTGAGGTGATTCAAAACCCCCAATCTATCTTCATCAGTTAACAAAAATATATTGGTGATCTTCTCAAAAAGTTTGGTATGGCTGATTGCAAGCCTCTCAGCACTCCTATGGAGCAAAATCTCAAACTTTCATCTAATGATTCCTCTGTTTTGGTTGATGCAACTTCTTATAGGCAACTAGCTGGCAGTTTGATTTATGCTACAACTACTCGACCTGATATTTCTTTTTCTGTTGGAGTTCTGTCACGATTTATGCAACAACCTAGAGAAACTCATTGGTTAGCAGCCAAACGGGTTCTTCGATATCTACAGGGCACTCAAAACTATGGGCTTAAATACTCCAAGATATCAAAATTTTCTTTGCTTAGTTATTCAGATTCAGATTATGCAGGTGATATGGATGATGGAAAATCTACATCTGGTTACTTAATGTCTCTTGGTTCTGCTGTAATCTCTTGGAAATCTAAAAAACAACCAGTCCCAGCTCTCTCTTCTGCAGAAGCAAAATATATAGCAGCATCTGAGGCAACTAGAGAAATCTTATGGCTTCAAAGAATTCTTGCAGATTTGCAGGCACCACAAGCTTCTTCCACACCACTCTTTATTGACAATCAATCTACTATAAAAATGGCTAAGAACCCAGTGTTTCATGATCGTACCAAACATATCAACACCAAGTTTCATTTTATTCGGCACTATGTGAAAGATGGCAGTATCTCCCCTCAATATTGTGCTACTACAGACCAACCTGCAGATATCCTTACCAAAGCATTGGGTCGTGTTAAGTTTGAAAAATTTCGTGAAATGATTGGTTTAACTCCTTCAGATTAAGGGGGAGATGTTAATGTATTAATCTTTAGGTTAAAACTTAGTTATTTTAGGTTAATTTTAGTTTTGTTTGATTTTATTAGTTTTTGTATAGTTATAACTTATTTGTTCCATCCGACAGTTTTTGTGTAACTGTGCAAACTGTTCGCTGCCTTTATTATGCAGCAAGTACTTCTTGAATTTTAATTGAAATGTGTTTCATTTTATTTTTGTCAATTCATTTACATTTCTGCCCTAACACACCTCCATGTCAACAACATGATATTTTGAGTCGGTCAACTTGGAGAAGGTGAGATGTATAGTTACAAACAATATGAAGGAAGAGTGGCGTGGGGGATTGGAGATTTTTTGTGTATGTCGTGAGATGGGAGTGGCTTTGTGTGTCTGAATGGGGTTTGGCTCCATTTAAGTGAATTTCGACCCCCTCTAAGACCATATCTTCTTTGGAGTGTCGACAATAACAAGGAGGTATGAAGGGCATCTGCACAAGTTGGGTTGCATGAAATTGAAGAGTACCTATGGGCATAGTAGAGCCAAGCCATTCACAGGGAGCTGGAGAAGTGGGGCCTGAGTGGCCATAAGTCAATAAAGGAAGGCTAAGGCTTGATTTCATCTTCCAAAAGAAAAAGAGGGTGTCTGAGAGGCAAAAGGAAGAAACCAGTGAGGCACAACCTTAAGATTGGTTTTTTGCTTAAGGACGATGATGACCTGGATGATCTAGAAGACCCATAGGATGATGGCACAAACAACGAAGGAAGAGGCAAAGAACTTGCATTAGTAAGTGGTTCTTAGTTTGCTAGCCTAGACTATTTTTTGGGTAAGGTATATGCAAACGATTGTAGTCTGGTTGGATATGTAGTAGACTAAGTGATAGGTGATCCATGGATGATGTTTTTTGCTTCTAAACTCTTTATTCTCATCTTCATTCTAAAGATTGCATTAAGATAGCTTGGATTGCATACCAAAGGATGCAACTCATCCTTTACTTTATATTTATCTTGTTATGTGAACTTAAGCCATTTGAAAGGCATAAGTATTGTATATAGATATGATTGAGATACTACTTACATATTCTTATTGAATAAAGAATCTTTATCTCTTTAAGAAATCTTTTGTTTATTGTGATATCATTGGAATGATCATTTAGAGCTGAGAATGGAATAATGGAAGATAATAGACTTATTAAAGGAATTATGAGTTTATTTAAGAATAAAGAGTATTTCATTTTATTATTGAATTTAGAACGTTTTACGTCTTTACACTAAACCAATATTTATATAAACATAGAGCATGAGCATTAAGGAAAACTTTAAAAATTTAATAAAGATTAGGTCTATGTAACCAATGTAGATATATAATTGTGTGAGATAGATTTAGATTTTCATGATTGATTATGTAGTGGGTAAAGTGACCAAGACATGATTTTATTATGTAACTTTAACCCTAACCTTGACCCTAATTTTGTCCAAATTGAACACTAACATTAACCTAACAATGTAAGGCATTAATTAAATTTCATGGGTAAAAATATTAACAATTATAATGTTAAACCTAACCCTAATTGAACCCTAACCTTAAACTGAACCCTCACACTAACTGGGCAACCTTGACCTTGACCTTAACCTGAGCTTTATCCCTGAATTCTAGCTCTAACACTAATTGAATTGCAACAATAACTATAATTAAGGTCAAGCTCTTTCGTATATTTTTCTTTTTCAGCTTTCTACCAACTTGGTGGCTAATAACTAGAAGTTACGAATATCTCATTCATGTGATGACGGACCCAAATCAATCTTGTAATGCTAAAGTCTATTTTTTTGCTTTGCCCATGTTTTTTTCTATCATAGGCTTTTCTGCTTCTACAAACATATTTCTAAATTTTGGATATATAATATTCTTGAAGTATTTTTTTATTTCCAAACATATTGCTCTCCAACACCACTTTATTAGGGAACAAATTAAAGACAAGCAAGTTTCACTTCTATATTGCAAGGGCAAAGATCAAGTTGCAGATATTCTAACAAAGCCACTATGTAAAGAGAAGTTCCAATTTCATTGTAAAAATATTGGTTTGCAACTTATTGAAGGGCCAAGTAAAGCTTAAGGGGGGGGGGTGTTAGAATATTTAATCTTTACTTGGCTTAGGTTTATTTGTATTTAGTTTGGGATATTCCTTTGGAATCCCCACATGTAATTTGTCCTCTAGTAAATGTGTGAGGACAATTCATTTCTTTTATTTTGCTTTATTAAGGAATATTAGTTTATCCTCGTAAAGAGGATGTTGACACATTGCACACACATATTATGAATGGTGGAATTCATAGATTTGGGAGTTACTTTCTATCTCCTCTCCTCATCTCTATTTAACAGATGGTTCTCCTCTCATTCTTCACTTTGGATATCATTGTAATGAGCCTCTCTCTCTCTCTCTCTCTTTAGGCTTTGCTTTCATAATACATAAGGGGTTTTTATTATCTTTTCCCGTTTCAAAAACTCTTGTATTTCCTTTCAGGTTTTTGAAGATTTTTAGAATGGTTTTTAATAGTCAAATGAACTGTGTCACCTTTATTTTCCTCAACAAACTTGTTTCAACCAAGAGGGATAGTGAATGAATGAAGTATTAGAGATGAAAAGATAACATTATTGAGATATATTCCATTTGGTGAAGAGGCTGGAGTCATATTTGGAGGATTAGGAGGTACTTGTAAGTATAGAAAAGCAAAAGAAATAAAGGATGCATAGTACGGAGAATAAGAGGGGATACTAACCTAAGCATGAGATGAAGCGATATCTATTGAATAATCTCCTTCTTAATCCTCTTGAATGGAATTCACATGATCCTTTTGAATTTCCTATCTTTAAAGGGTCTTCGTTATCACCCCCTTGACTAACATTCTGAAAAGTACTGAGGGAGGAATGAGAAGATCTTTTTTGTTTTTTTTTCCTTTTTTGTTTGAGGCACTACTCATTAGTGCTTTTGTTGATGATCTTTTCATTATTATTTTTTAACTCACTCTTTTGAACTTTTAAAAATAGGGATATCTTTTATCTATATATTTCACATCTTTCATTAACCAATTTAATGATGGGAATGGTTATGTTTGGATCATCTCAAAATAAATAAGGTCAATCAAATCAGAATCATCTTCTTTAATTCCCTAAATATTTTAGTTAAGCCAAAAATCAATAATCTATTAGAGAGTAAGTTTCACCCAACCTCTCTTTTGAACTCCATAATCATTTTCACAATCTTCCTAAAAAGCCTCCATGCTAGGATAATGATGATATCTAGGCATGAGATAAAAATTATTTTTATTATAGCTTTTATTTTCAAATGGGAACCTCATAGTATTTAGAATTATGATATAATATTTGCTGATGATTTCTCAATATTTTGAGTATTAGAAAAGGAATTGCAATCATAATGAGTAAGCTCGACTGGAAAGGGGATCCCTAGCTTTTTATTTTCTTTTCAACTTTTATATAAATTTCTCTACAAAATTTGATGAGGACAAACTTATCATTAATAAATCTTATTAATTTGAAAGGAAAACCATGAAATCCTCCAATTTTGGTATAAGTAAATTTAGGAATTAAATAAAATAAGCCCCATAGTTTTTTATCAACTTGGTTTCTTTTGGTGAGAACCTTATCTGGATATCTCCCTTGAATTATTAAGTAGTAAATGTCATGAATGGATCACTTACCCTTTTGTAACTTTTTTCTAGTTCAAGTTTTTGTAATGATTATAGATTTATGTTGTTGACTGTTTACCTAGTGATAATTTTCAACCGATCTTTCACATTGGCAATGACATCAAAAAATAGGAAATCATGTTGAAGTGTTGATTCAATTGAAAATGAGCCAATTTTTCATGTAACTTATCATTGATGATATTAACCCAATCAATGATTTAATCTCCAACACAAAATAAAGTGATGAAGAGATATATCCATTCTTCAAATTCACTAGCATTTTCATTTCTCATCAACCTGTGAAGCAAGATAATGATACTAGATATTTCCTTAATAAGTGGGATTGATTAAGGACCCCCCATAACTATGATTTCCCTTTCTTATGGGGTCATTAGACAATTATTGACAATAATATTGTAATATTAAATTCTTATGCTCCATATGATATAGTAATATTGATGTCTACAAAGCTATCTCAAATTGGTAATCTAAGAGTTATCCCAAGACAACATCTACTATAATCACTATCTTATTATCAAATATTTTTACTTCTATAGTTAGTGGTTTATAATGAACTATGTATTGCAAGACTAAATTAAGGCATTATAATGACATGGGAAACCAACAACCTAGATAATTCCACTCTCCAAAAAAAATTGAGTCATAGGTGACCTTTTCTCTTCTTCTATCCTTTTAAAAAAATCTTCAAGGCTCACATGGTCCAATTTTATGTCACCAATTTCTAGTAGTATGATTTGTCTTACTAGTAGGGAATCATACCCCAAATATTTTTACTTCATGTTTATCAATTGAGGAAGATGGGTTATACAAGGGGAATAATTTATATCTCTTACCAAAATTCTAGCTAAATCTAGAGGAATTTTCTATCTTAGTAGGTAGTGGTAACAAATGCTTTTCATAGAACAATTTAATAGTTGCTAGCACTTAAAATTCACTAACAATTTATTCTGCTCACAAGATTTCAATATAATGGAAAAATAAGCATATAGGACAACATAAAGAGGGGTACCTTCAATATCATAATGAAGTGATGATTAAACAATCTTTGGAATCATTTGAGACTTCAAGTACCTTCCAACTTTTCAAACCCTAATGTATAATTTTTATGAAATAAGTTTTTCTCTTGCTTTATATCCAACTTAGGCTAAGTGAAGAAGTAGGGGAAGATATGGAATAATATATGGAGATGGCTTTGATTTGTAAATATATTGCCCTATAGCCTAGCGTTTTATAACTAAATGAATGGTGAATGGGTAAAGTCTACTTGGTTGTCTTTTATAAAATCTTGTATTGTAAATTATCCTTATACAATAGGGTTTTATTTGTTGCATGTGGCTCTATAGATGATAAATGCAAGATTCCAAAGAAAGACCCTTGAAATCGGAATAGGGTATCCTCTTCAATAAAGCTTGGAATCCAAGATTCTAGTCAATTGTGAAAAACTTTTAGATATCTTCTATATGGGTGAGACTACCTAGCTTGGCTTTCCATTTTTGGTAGACCTTAACATTGAAAAGTATTGGCAACTCTTTGAGGAAATTCATAGCTATTGCCCTAGAACGAATCTATAGTGTATGCATTACCTTCGATAGAATATATATAAATAGAGGTAGATTTTTGTATTAATTCTCTTGTAGACTTAGGTTTGAGGTAGAGAGGTGTTGAAATGACTAATGAAACATGAGAATGTAGCTTCATTGCTAGAAGTATTTTAATTGACAGAAGACCTAGACAAAGAAATTAGCAAAGCACAAGATGAGATTAACAGTATTGCTGACAATCTGATAGGAACATCAGATTCATTTTTGGAAATAGAAAAGAAAATTACAGATCTTGAAGAGAAAATTGAGAAGTTCGAAAAGGATAAAGAGAGAATAAAGGATAAGGCAAAGAGATTAAAATGTAAACTTGGTCCTAAACTAGATTACCTCATTTCTTTGAGAAAAGAAATATCTGAGGCTCTGGTTCCCGGACTTAAGACACTGGAAGAGAAAATGCACATACTCACCGGTACAGTTCAAAGAACACAAGAGGCATTATAGGATAGCAAAAGATTCACCGGCAGTTTAAATTTGGTTTTGACAGATATTTTTCAGATTGTAACCCACCGGTTACAAGAATCTAGGCAGGAAACACACTCCATTGATAGCGAATGACAACCTTTGTCATTGATGTCAAAGGGGGAGTAGTGAGATGAGAAAAATGATCAGAACAGGACATCATCAGCTCAGGGGGAGCACACATTTTTGGGCACATAGTTTTGGTAAGACAATTTTGGCAAACCTTTTTTTGGATATACATTTTTGGATTTTTCTCATGAGTGTTGCCATCAATGCCAAAGGGGGAGATTGTTGGCAAATGCACACTACAATGAGAAATTGTAGGTGATTGAAGGTATTATCATTGATGGCAACCTTACAATCATGTGATACCGGTAGACAAATACAGGCACCAACACCGGTAGACTCTACACCGACATATAGAACACCGGCACTGAAAAGGAAGATTACTGCCATCCTGGCCGATAGGAATTTTGTGTATATATATTTTGTAATTAATTGTAAAATATTTTGTAAAGCTGACTTGGTGGATTGTAATATGACTCATATATGTATGAGATCATTGTAGATCATTTAGTGTGTGAAATAGGTGAAGTATGGGAAGATAATAGCAGACCTAATAAGCGAAATATTGGATAAGGGTTTATGTATGTAGCAGAGCTTAACCGGTACTGAATCTGGCATAGTAGATGCAAATTTGAAGCAGTACAAGACATTGGATTTGTATAATCCATTTTGTAAGTCAATGTGACTTCTTTTGTAATTGAGCACTGAGCTCTAGGAACTTGGCCTTCCTACATGTGCAAGCCCTTATTGTAAGCAGTAATATTCCCTTATTGGCCTGTAAACGAATATTGTGGGTGACAAATCCCACCGAGGTTTTTCCCACACCGGGTTTCCTCGTTAAAAATACTGTGTTATGGTGTTCTTTTCATGTTGTGGATATTGTTCTTATTTACTACATTACTTTTGGTTTACCGATACACAATTTTAATATGCTTTTCATGTTATAAGTTAAATAAATTCTTTTACCAGTCAGATACTGATTCACCCCCCCTTCTCAGTATCTTTGGGAATCCTAACATTTACAACAAAGTTTATAGCCTCTATGAAAAATACACCCTAAGTCTTTGATCTAATTGAGTCTAATCTTGTTCTCTAATTGAGTGTAGAATCTTGAATTTTCTTCTAATGACCTTGGTCTTGAGTCTAATAATGTGGTGAATCTTATTGATAAACCTGCACCTCCTAAGGACCCATGCAATATGCATTACCTTTGATCCTAGTGAGACTATTGAAACACCTGATGGCCCACTATAAGTCTATATATCACTGCAAAGATCAAAGACATACTCTCACGAGGGGTTCTCATTGATGATTATTAGGTTATACATGTATGGTGAATGTAATAACTTAAGAATATCTTTATATTTTACAACTGCATGAAGTAACATATTGATATGATAAATTTGATTTAGTGGTTAAGATCTTTGATGGTTTCTCTTGTCCTACTATAGGTTCTATTACTCTTCCCGTTAAGGTTGGTACTAAGTGCTTAGATGTCATTTTTGCTATCATTCCTAAGTCCTACATTAGATCAATTTTGTGTGAAGTTGGGACATCCTTGCCCTTGGTTCTCTTCCATGAAAGAAGTCCCATCTACCCTTCATAAATGTCTCAAATTTCTTCATTATGACAAAATCTTAACTATAAATCATAGCATGTACCCAGTACCAACCCACACATGCACTAGTTCAAAACTTCAACAACAAGTAAGTTGGACTTTTAGTTTTAATTCACTTGTTTTTCGTGAGATAAACATCTTTTTTTTTATATTTATAAAATTATAATCAACCATAATCAATGTACAAATAATTAATGGAGCGAACTAAATTCTTCTTTTTATATATTAAATATAGAGGAAGAAGCATTACATAAAAAGATCATAGTATTAAATTTATTTCCATTGTTTAAAAAAATATTGAAATAACATAGCTCATAGACAAAAAGCATTTGAAAAACTTTCATTAATAAAAATGAAATAGAAAGCATTTTTATATCCATAACGTAGCTCATAGACAAAAAGCATTTGAAAAACTAGAATTTGAAAAATTATCATTAATATTTATGCTTTGGAAATTTACAATTTTTACATGTCTGAGACTTGAGTCCCTCAAAAACTTTAAAGCCAAAATGAGGGAGCCACTAAGTTGTGAGGTTTCAAGGACATAGGCAAAAAAAAAAACTACTAGGGGGTCGGGGCTAGAGCATAAGTAGTGGATGGTTTACCCTAAGAATCTGGCCCTCCTTCCATTTAGAATTCTTCATACAACATAAGATGAGAGAATTATTCAAGCCACATGTAGTTTGGAAAGTTGTCCAGGAGCAACCATTTCCAGAGAAAGTCTCTGCCAATCCGCGCCCATTTCTTATGACGCGTCAACTGCTTCACATTTAGGTTCAGAAGAAACGGTTGCCTAGTCACTGGCACTATTTGGTGAGGGGGGAGAAGCTTGGATAATTCACTCGCCCAAGGGATCCCCACCCCTACTTCTGCAAGGATGACAACAGTAATGTCGTCTCCAAGGAAGTCTTCCTAAAACACATTCCTCAACAACATCAACATATCCACCTTGTCTCCTCTGAGGTCTAGAAGAGACGCCAAGAACTGGGATGTAATGTCTATGATAACATGACATCTATTTTCGTTTCGCAGAAAGTCTCTGCCTAGCACCATCTGCACAACCTCATTGGTGAACAATTCAACCTCCTTGCAGACTAATTGGAGGGTTGGGTCTCTAACAGAGCCCAGAAAGGCCCTCTGGTCCTCTGTAGAAATGATTCTCAAGTGGATGGGGGTGTCCATCTTGAGAAATCAGATTACCAAATTAAATAACCTGAGCCTATAGACCTAAACCAGAGGCAAAATTTAAATACCGTGAGCTCCAACTATTTATCTACCAAATGGAAAAGACTAATTGAAGATGAAAGAAGTAGAGATCGTATATAAATAGTTGAAGCTCTTGATTGTAATAATTACTTCTTTAACCGTATTAATTGCTTTAATTTTTTTTAAATCTTTCGTATCTCTGCAAATCTTTCCCATAAATGCACTAGTGTGCGAAATTGGAAACAACTATAAACCATTACCAAGTTGGCAAGTACCACATTGGAAGACATGGGGACAAAATGGATTGCAGTTAGTGACTAGATATATATTAAATGACCAAAATTATCGATCGTGACATTTGATACATGTCTATTGAATCCAATTCCATTTCGGACACTTTCTAGTGAGCTATGTTCTCTTCAAAAAATTGGGCTGAAATAAAACTTCAGCCATTGATCTACAATCATCAAACAGTTTAAAATCATTGATGAATTTTAGGTATGTGTCATCCTTCACGTGTCAAAGAGGTCACGCTTATTGATACATCGTGCAGAGTCTGGACTCAATGTGATGTACTGATGTGATGTGATGTGCCTTGTCTATTAATGGCAATGAATTCATGAAATCGGCAATAAATTATATATTTTTCCATAAATAACAAAATATTCACCAAAACAAATTAAATAATTTTCAAGCGGTGGATAAAAATCGCCAATATATTTAAATAATTTTTCCTTCGGAGTAAAATTTTGTGCCCATACAATTATATATTTGTTCCTTTTAACAAAATTATTCGCCTCCTACAATATATATTTTCCTCATAGAACAAGGTATTATTCGCCAGAAATTTATGAAATTTTTGTACCCTAGAAAAAAATCTCCAATACAAAATAATTTTTTTCCCTATTTTGAAAAAAAAATTCGCTATCAATATGAAAATTTCCCCCCAAAAATAATGTCTAATTCACTAGGATTTTACACTTTTGCCCGAGGGGTGGTTTCTTAAAGTTATCCCTGGAGTGATCTTGTGCCTTTGTTAAATTTACTTTTATTTTTCTGCTGTAGTAGACGTCCTGGCATTGACTATTCCTGTAGCTACTAGAAATAGATCCATTGATTGTTCCTACAGCTAAAGAAAACAGAGGAATTCTTGTTTGACAACTTTGGGCTTAGTTAGCATTTCTTTAAGTGAGGTTTATGTTAATGCGGAGTTTTCCTGTAGCCATTCAATTGTTTTAATTCTTGCTCGCTTTTCCCAAATAGATTTTAATTGTTGCAGTAATACAGGAGAGCTATTGCAGGAACTTAGTGCATATATAGTGCAGACCCATTTCAAGTAATACGTCCCTGGGTTGACAATCAAATGAACTTCAGTTATTGAGATAGTAACTTCACAGAGTGAATGTCTAAACTTTGGGTTGAGACTTTAACTATAGTTATTATTCCTATTGATGGAGCGAACATGTTAGTTGTATCTATTACTTATTTAATTTATGTTATAATATTTTTAATCTAATTTTTTATAGCTTATAATTTTAAAAATAAAATATTGCAGTTCAATCCACGTCACCCCCTCTAGAATTTTGTCATCCTAGTGGAGTCCAAAGAATACAAGTGCAATACATCAATTTAACTAATAATCTTTTTGTACCAATAAAACATGAATATGTTGCTATTATTTTGTTTCATTAGGATATTACTTTGATTTTTATTACCCCTTATGTAATGATAAGTGTATGGGTTATGTAGTATACCACAAGTCTATTTAATTTTAGATCCGCTCACTCTCAGGGATTAATCTTGATATTTTATTTCCCATTTTCTACTTAACTTCATGTTGATAATTTACACAATCGACTCTATTGAGATGTGTGATTTGCACAAATAGCCCCCAACCTTTCACATTTAAATTCAATTTATTGTATTAACTTATTTCTATTAGAATCACATATCACTGAGAGGGGGCGGGGGGGGGGGTGAATCAGTGATCTACCGAACATTGAAACCACAAACTTATTCTTTTTCCACCGGTTAACAACGCATAACAAAAAATAACATAAACATACAACAAAGAATACACAAATCCACAACACCAGAATTTTTATGTGGAAACCTGGAAAGGGAAAAAACACAGTGGGGCTGGAACCCACAATATCCATATACAATGGCTAGGAGTACACAAATATTACATAGATGGGGATGCACTTGCATCCAGGCTCACTGCCTAGAGCTCATTGCTCAAATATAGTTACCCATAAGGCTACAACCTTCGGGGAAGTCTCACTGACTTATAGTTTGATTACAGTGAGAAAATACAATGAAATGAACTCTCAATTAGCATCTGACTATGAAAGAATGAGTTTTAGTTAATCTCTGAATCTCTGACTGTCTCTTCTCTACTGAATACTCTGTTTCTGTCTCACTCAGCTATCGGTTGGTCTAAAAGTAAGATGCACACTTGAAACTATGCTCAATCACACCAAAATGGATCACCATATTATTAACACACCGAAAATTAATCGCCAAATTGATCCTATGTATCTGGTCTTAACACAAAAGAAATCTCCTTCATGTCGACTTCAAGAAATGTAACGTGTAGATCAAGTCATATTCAATCTTGAGCAAAACATAGCACCAGACCAAAAGATTATAATCACACACTTCCTAAAGGTCTTCCCAATCACCGAGATCACAAAAGCAATCACCAAAAACACCACAATCACCAGAAATCATTCCAGATCAAAACATTATCGAAATACCTTGTTTTACTGGTTAACTGCTTACCACTTAACATTATCTTTTGGATAACATGAATAACGACTGCCAGATTGAATCACCACAAAGAGTTGCCATCAATGACAACCCTAGACCAATATGTAACTACTGGATGTCACCTGAACTCACTGGATGAGTGTCAATTGCCAACAATCTCCCCCTTTGGCATTGATGGCAAAACCTGTGAAAAATGGCTAAGTGTTGAAACCTATAGACCGAAGGAAAGAATAAAAGAATTCTAAGGCTCCCCCTTAGAACAACAATCCAAAAAATATGCACCACCGAACTGTACACTCTATACTCAATTAGTTTGTACATTTTTCACCTCATCTCTCCCTTTTTGACAGTAATGCCAAAGATGGGGTGTAGCCCAAAATTGATATACAAATGAATACTTTACAAATACTTGAATAGGTCAGCATAAGTAGTCTTCAAAAATCCTAGGTGAGTTTCCCACCCACTCTTCAGGTTATCCAAAATTATGATAAATGCATTGAATATAGTAGCATAAATTTATAATTCTCTCAAATCTGATGGTATAGGCCGGGCCATTTCCTTTATACAATTTGCCTTATTTCTCAACATAGTATCTATCTGGATCACAATCAGGTTCTGGAATTCACCCACTTTCCTCAAAACCTTCTCCTTATCTACTTGAAGGTCAGAGATCTGATCATGTAAGGATATAATTTGTCCTTCAATGCTTTTGGTTAATGATACATTAGGGTCAAAAGATTGAGAAATACTTGCAAACTTGTCCTGGAAACCACTTATTTGTTTATCAATATCAATAGTAAATTTACGCAAAATGACACAAGATTTATACAGTTTACCAGCTTCTGACAATGTGTCAGAAATGGTCTGTAGTCTCTTATTCAATGTAACCCTGTCATCTTTAATCATTTTCAGGAATGTCGATTTTCTAACTTCCTTAAATTTGTCCAAAACTTTATGAGTAGATGTCTTCTCCAAAGAATCAAAATTGGTATTTACACTGTTAATCAATTGTAATAATTTACTGGAGGGGCCATTATTTGAATCTAACTGTACATTGCAAGCCACCTTCTACAAAACATCTATAAACATCAAAATTATCTTTTTATCTTTAATTTCTGATTTTATCAGATCTTGGCTGACTTGAGCTTAGACCACAGTAGCAAGCATAAGCTTCTCTGCAGGAGACATTCCCGAGATCAACTGAGCCATCAAGATTGATCTGAGGTGGGATCCCTATAACCGAAGGAGTGGAAATTTTTGAATCAGCTATGCCTTTACCTTTGTCCACCTTAGATGCCTTAGCTTCTCCTAACAGATCATCCTTCTTGTCTCCCTTGTCCCCAATATCAGTATATTAAATTACTAGGGTTGCAGTGCTATCTATCACTAGAGGATTATCACTGGTCTCAGCATCAACCGTGGTATTCCCTTGGTCTTTTGGTTGATATTCAGACTGAGTCTCAACCTTCTAACTTCCAGAATCACCTTTCTTATCTTCTGACTGAGATAATTTAAATGCATATTTGTACAAAGGGTCATTTTGAATAATCTTTTTCCATATTTCCTCTATCTCATCAAACAACAGAAAATGCACGAACTGTGAGAAACCCTTATCGTGCAACACCTTACATTTGGATTTGAGATTTCTCAAACCGTCGGCCAAATGCTTGTTGTATAGGTCCAACATGTCAGCATTCCCAATCTCTTCAAGGTCATAGTGAATATAGGCCCTTATATCTTCATTGTGCAACACGTCATAGGGAATGAATGAGAATGCACCTTCTGGATCATCCTTGACTGACTTAAATGGATGTTTCTTAAAGGCTGGAAGAGCCCTATCCTTGATTTCAACCACCAAAGGAGTCACAATACCAGAAATTGAAGCCATTTTGAATCCTAGGTTTTGTGAAAGACTGAAAATTTGAATAGATAAATACCTTGCTTCACAACTGGGTGCTAAAATTCACTTAGAAGTTGCTGAAATTGTTGTTGAAATCGCCAAGTTTCTTTTCTCTCTTCTCTGCTCTTACTCGCTTGATCGCATTGTGACGAATGAAGTCTTCAATTGCACTTTTATCCCACGAAAACCTAATTTTTCACTATAATAAATGCAACAACCGGTTATCATGATATTCATGAAATTTCACATTGGAACACAAGATCCTTCAAAAACTTTTGGATATCATCTGCACATATGGTTCATTCCTTTTGCAATCTTCCAAAGTCGATTGCAGACCACCAAAGAGGGGGTTCTTAGAATATGCATAAAAGGCAAACAACCCTAGTTATCGATTGAGGATCCTGCACCAGATTCAAGTGCAGACCCGTTGTCAACTCTGGATTCATCCTTTCTCACCCACATATTCTCATGCTTCTCCTTGATCTCTTCTACCTTCTCTTCTCCTTTCTCATCTGATTTGTTCTTGTCTACCAGAGTACTATTCTTACTTCTGTAGTACTTTGCAATGTGACCGGTTTTGTTGCATGCTCGACAAACAACATTATTCTTCATAGGTTTGAAGTTCATCTAATTTTGTCTTACCTTGCACTATTTAGAAATATGTCCAAACATTCCACAAGCATAGCATCTTTTGTTATGAAAATTATTCATTACTTCTCTACACACATTTGACTTGTGTCCAAAATTATTGCATATGAAACACTAACCAGTAAAGGTAGGAAAATTATTCATGTTGTTCATCATATTGTTATTGTTCATCATTCTAATATTCATCCTACTTCTACACTAACTCGTCATATGACCAAATTTGGTGTAAGTAGAACATCTACCATTAAATTTATGAGCATTAGGCTACATCTCACTGGAGGATTCTTTCTCTTCTTCTGATTAGGTTTTTCATTTCCTTGTCTAGATCCAGAGGATTCACCTTTCTCAAATCCTAGAACTCGCATATCCTTTCCATGTCTCTGAATTTCTAGCATCTCAACAAGTCTTGCTAAACTAGCTTTGAATTTGTCTTTGTATTCATTAGCAGTAGCAAGTTCATCTCTCAAGGTAGCAACTTGTCTTTCAAGTTCTTGACCATTATTCCTTGATTGTGTCAACTCAAGCTTCAACTAATCATTCTCATAGATAAGACTGAAGCATTCATCAACTCTTTCCTTCAATGATTGTGCCAAATTCTCTTCATTCTTCTTTCGGTCCTCAATTTCCTTAGTCAGTCTCATCACAATGGATTGCATCTCATTCTTCAAAGTAGCATTCTCTCTCTCTCAAGTTTGTTAGCCTCATCAGCTTTGTCCTAGTATTCCATTATCTAATCTTCTTTCTCTTTCAACTTGTCCATTAATTCCTTCCTCTTTTCTCTGCAGATACTTGCTTGATCCTTCAGCTCACTAATGAATTCATTAGCAAAATTTAGGTTCTTCTTCAAGGTAAAAACCTCACTTCTAGCTGCATCAAGATCCTTAAGTGCCAGATTGAGTTGTCTCTGAAAATTGAAATCCATTGAATCAATCTCCCAGATCTTCCTCAAGCGGTTAAGCTTCCTTAGAGGAACTACGATCTGATACCAATTGTTAGAATTAGAGACCACTGAGAGGGGGCGAGGGTGAATTAGTGATGTACCAGAGATTGAAACCACAAACTTATTCTTCATCCACCGGTTAATAATGCACAATAGAAAAGAACCTAAACATACAACAAAGAATACACAAATCCACAACACCAGAATTTTTATGTGGAAACCCGGAAAGGGAAAAACTACGGTGGGGCTGGAATCCACAATATTCATATACTATGGCCAGGAGTACATAAATATTACATAAATAGGAATGCACTTTCATTCAAGCTCACTGCCTAGAGCTCACTACTGAAATATAGTTGCCTGAAAGGTTACAAACTTTAGGAAAGTCTCACTGACTTACAATTTGATTACAATGAGAAAATACAATGAAATGAACTCTTAATTAGAACATGATTATGCAAGAATGAGTTTTGATTAAGCTCTGAATCTCTGACTGTCTTTGCTCTACTAAATACTTTGTTTCTGTCTTAGTCAGCTATCAGTTGGTCTGAAAGAAGAATGCGCACGTGAAACTATGCTCAATCGCACCAAAACAGATCACCGCATTATTAACACATTGAAAATCAATCACCAAATCAATCTTATACATCTGGTCTTAACACAAAAGCAATCTCCTTCATGTTGGCTTCAAGAGATGTAACATGTAGATCAAGTCGGCTTCAATCTTGAATAAAACATAGCACCGGACCAAAATATTATAATCACATGCTTTCTAAAGGTCTTCCCAATCACTAAGATCACGAAAGAAATCACCAAAAACATCGCAATCATCAGAAATCATTCTGGATCAAAACATTACCGAAATACCCTGTTTTACTGGTTAACTGCTTATCATCGGTTAACACCATCTTCCAGATAACATGAATCACAACTATTGTATAGAATCACCACAAAGAGCTACCATCAATGACAACCGTAGACGAATATGCAACTATCGGATGTCACCTGAACTCACCGAATGAGTGTCAATTGCCAACAATTTCCCCTTTTCCAATCATTATGGGTTGACATAATAGAGAAAAACATCAATGACTACATTCGAGTCTTTAAAAGGATAACTCTAGTTTAGGTGTTGATTTACACATATAAAACTCTCAATACTAGCATATAAGTCATTTAAAATCATTTATCTCTGCACATCTATGTATGTGTAGATGTTGCTTTAATTATTTTCAAGAAGTTGTTGACTTGACATTAAATTTTTTAATTATATTGTGGTATATTCTATATAATTCACAAACTTCCATTAAGACCAAACCAATATCTACATAAACAAAGAGCATGAGAATTAAGGAAAACTTTAGAAATTTAATAGAAATTAGGTCTATGTAACCAATGTAGATATATAATTATGTGGGATATATTTATAGTTTCATGATTGACTACGTAGTTGCTAATGTGACCAAGATATAACTTTATTCTATAACTTTAACCCTAACTGTGACCCTAATTTAACCTTAATTGAACCCTAACACTAGCCTAACAATGTAAGACATTAATTAAATTTCATGGGTAAAAATATTAACAAATGTAATGTTAATGGTAACCCTAATTGAACCCTAACCCTAACAATGGTTGGCACCAAGAGAAATGTGTAGATAAACAATGTAGCACGTCAACCAAATGACCAAAAACATTCTCCAATGCACACAACATAATGTGGATCTACACACGCCATGATGAGACCCATATCAACATCAAAACTCAATCACAAAGATATGTTCATACCAAAAAAGGCATGATCTAGATAGAAGACATCACTTCACTCAGTCAGAACCTACACTGAACTGAAGGAAACATAACTTCACTTATGGACCAAACCATCACTAGAAAATTGAACTAGAACACTGCACAAATCAGATAAAAATATCCTCCAAGCCATAGCATAGAAAACCACATATCAAAGACCTGCCAATCATTCTCCAAACTAGTTCTCACAAATATTCCATTGTCAAAAACAACAAGAACTAACTCAACCATCTGAGCAATGGAGGACCTATAAACTTGATAGTACAACATTCATAGATCATAAACATTAAATGTCCATAACCACACTCCATAATATTCATATTCTAGAGGAATGTGAAGCATTCTTCCACTGAGACATTAAAATCTCTTTCCTACATAAATATTGTTTCCTACATATTAAACCATCCACTACACCAGCCTTCCCAAAACATCTCATACTTATTCTTTATCATTACTAGACCACTCAAAAACATCAAACCATACTTTTATGGACCATTTGCAACATAGTAATATTACTGACAATGTACAAGAAAGGTTGACATCAATGACAACACAATAACTTAAATTTCCAACAAACACAAAGAGGGGTACCTTCAATATCATAATGGAGGGGTGATTAAACAATCATTAAGATCACCCAAGACTTCAAATACCTTCCAAGTTTTTGATTCATAATCTATAATTATTTATGAAATAAGTTCTTTTCTTTCTTTATACCCAACTTAGGCCTTCATCATAAATGACTAGAAGATACCTTTTTTATATTATTTCTCTTGTAGACTTAGGTTTCAAGGTAGAGAAAGAGGTGTGTAAAAAATTAATGAAATATTAGGTATCTTCTCATTGTTAGAAGTGCAAGTTAATAATAGTCATTTAATGAATACATGTAAAAAGTGAAAATAAACATGGGTAGTGCTAATTCATGAAATAATGAAAATTTGTATCATCACTTGTAGGCAATAGAATTGCATAGAGGAATAGCACATTAAAACATAGTTTAGTGATAATAAAGTAGTGGATGCTAGAAAGCACAAAGTTCTCATGAGAAGCAAATAATTGTGATGAGTACTAATGAGGAAAAATTCATGGGGTTATAAGAGCAAGATGCTAAGATTAAGATATGTTACTCATGATTTAACAATCTATTCACTTCATTGAATTAGTAGTTATATCATTAATTAATTAGGTATTATTTAGAGTTGCAATGGTTGTCTAAAATTGATTCATTATCAGAGCTATTAGATTTCCACAATTCATTCAATAAATGTATACAGTTTTTGGATTTGTTTGTGTAATTTTTTTGAACCATCAACATTTCTAATCACACTCTATGATTCATCATCAGGATGCGAGAGAGCTCAAGGAGTGTGATTCGAAACGTTGATTCTATTACATCTCAATGATGAATTATGGAGTGTGATTCGAAACGTTGATGGTTAAAAAAATTTACACAATCAAAACTATATACATTTATTGATTCATTATGTTTAAAAGAGATTTATGTTTGAAAATTAAATGAGGAAAAAGATAAATAAATAAAACATTACATTAAGTCCCTAAAAAAGATGTGAATGAACTACAATGATGAATATAAAGAAGTAAACCTCCACTATATGTATGACTTTGAGATCTCATTTGAAACATAGATAATTTAGTATAAATAAAAAAATTGTTTTTAAAATGTAGGAGATGAAATTATTAAAAGATTGTTCTATAAAAAATTAAATTTTTTTTTTAAATTATTTATGCAGCATTCTTTGGAAACAAGGTAAATTCTATTTTTACCTTAAGATTTTTTGTGTATAGCGTTTTTTATTATTATGATGTTATAAATTATTTATTTTGAAGAAAAAATTTCATGATTTGAAAAAGAGTTTCATACTTTCATTTACAAAATGTCTATTGATTCTACATATTTACATCATTTTATCTTTTATCACTTGTACCTTAAAATTTTTAATATAGACTCCATTTTATTTTCGCACTTTCTTTCTCTTCTTATTTTTTCATTATACTTAACAAAAACATATTAAACTCGAATTAATTATGTTATAGTCTCTATAAATGTTTTATAAAAACAAATCATCATTAATTCTATGTAATTCTTTATCCTATGATAGATCATGATGTTGATTCAAAAAAAATTACATAATTGAATCCAGAAATTAAAATTACATCAAATTATTGTGGAAATCTGATATCATTAATCAGTAATTCTTTTCTCAAAAAGTTTCGATATTGATGTCTTTATAATCGTGCATGTCACCTCTTCCACTAATTTTTTTTTTGTTTTATTGGCAATGAGAAATCCCATAGAAGATGAAAACAGCTGTATACAACAAACTTCCATTAAAAAGTTGTCACATCTTCTCCTGAAAGCTCTTCCAACACTGCTCATTCACGTTCTTTCCTGCAGATGATATTAGCAGTTGTCCATCTACAGCTTTCTTTTCTTTGCAGTTATCTATCTACATTTTATTATGATTTCGTGATCCATCATCAAAATGATCCACATCTTTCTTTTCTTGTTGCTCAAACGAACTCTTTTCCATTCAAACGCTTGGAACAAAATGTATTGAGTCAAAAAGCTTGCGACTGGCAATGAAAGGAAATGTATTGACGAAGGGTGGAATACGTAAAAATCTCTGAAGGAGATACTCCTCTATGATAACGACATGACTTGTCCAAAACAAAGACAATATTATTGTCGTCATGTCTTTCACTAATAAGATGCTTGAACGGTGCTCGTTCACGCGGTTGCCTTGTGTGGTCAAAATTCTCGGGAAGGACAGGAAATCTTATCACCTATCGCCATCACGTGTCGCTGTGTCACCTCAAGTATGGCTACCCCTATGCCAGTTTGTTTCTTGAAACGATAAGATGTACACATTTAGCTTCTCCACGAAATCACCCATAGGGTTTTTTTTTGAAATAGAGCCCTTTCATTCACTCTTCCTTAGTCAAAAGGAAATAATGAATAGTAGTTGCATGTTTTTTTTATGTAACAGTGAGCCTATAGAAATTTATACTGAAAGTAGTTGTAAACTGGTTTATGTTCAAAGTATTTTCAGTCGTAAAAACTTTTCCATCTAATGCAGTTATTAAAGAGGTGCCATTTGGTTTAGAACATAAAGAATACAAGGAGCTTTAAAGTTTGTTTGAAAAGAAAAAAAAGTGTTAGGGGAAGAGTACCAGTTATCTTTATGTTCCAATAACCATTCACTCCTTACACACCCAACCCTCTAGTTATTAGCTTTAGAAAAATTTAAAAACAAATAACTAAAAGCTCATTAATAAATTACACATGTACTAATAGCCACTCATTTTTTAGTTTTTTCGGATCATAATTGGCCCATTTGTGCACTTTTATTGGTACTCATAGCACACAACTACTAGGGCATTTGTGCATAAGTATTGGCGATTTTAAGTGCACAATTATTAGAGTATCTTTAAACAGGTATTAGGCGACACTTTGAAAGGTGTACTTTTTGATCCTTGCATGCATAATGAATCCCACAACGTGCATCATTACTACCTAGAAGGCAAAATAATAGCTATAAGCAATTAAGTCACATGGAGAGAGAACAATTTTTTTTTGTCAAAATCTACTATATTGTTTAGAATCTATGGGTGCATGAAGTTAGCTATAGCGGCTATTGGTAGGCTTCCCCTTAAGCCTGAGTGGAAGATAACTACGGATTTGGTGTTAACAATGAATAATTTAATATATATTTATGTTGTTTGTGTGAAGAAAAGTTTGCATATCTCCAATCAAATAGTTAATAAAAACCTTTCCTTGAGTTGAAACCATTGGTTTTAAATAGTAACTTTGTTAATGATGTAGCATCTGGAGTTATCCTTCTGATAACCTGAAACCAAAAATGTGGATGGCCTATCAGCCTTACATATTTGATAAAACGATTTTCAGAACAGGCATATATATATATATGACTTCCATATCGTACTTTGTTTAAACTATATCGGTTAATATTATGTTTGCAATGATTATTATCGATTCACACTAATTGTTGTTTGTTATGTGTAATTGATTATAATTGAATCGGTTTGGTTACAACTCTTGCTAGGAGTCACGTATCATTTGGAAGTCTATCGCTATATTATATAAACTCAATATGACTTCTTTTGTAAGAACGATGAATGCAGATATCCACAACAATGATAGAAGAAGACGTGGATAATATACAGCAAGTCCGATACAATATTGGAAGGACTTCAAATTACTGATTGCAGATCATGGCGTGCAACCTATAGTAGTTCGTGGAAATAGACATACAGTAAATTCATTCATATAAACACTCAACATATTCAATACTCATTATGTAGATTGAATTCATATTAGATTTGAATTCATATCTGACTTCATAGTTTGAATTAATATCTGACTGTGATCAAAATTCGAATTAAAACACGTGCTTCTTAAATCTAATAAGAACTTAACATGGTATCAGAGCCAACATAAGAAAATATGAGATCAGATTGATATAGGCAAATCCATCCTCTATTTATCCTCGAATTCTTCAACTCCCTTCTACGCTTCAAAATGGTGAATGGTGTTAGATTTGAAGATCGACTTGAAAGGGCTTCCAACTTTGTATCTTGGAAGTTTAGGATCATGTTGGCCTTAACTAAAAACGAATTAGATGGATTTGTGAAGAAAGCCATACTGGAAACAGAAGAAGAAGATGAAAAGATTCAATGGATGAGAAAGAACAATAAAGCCATGAAAATGTTAGTTTTAGACTCAGTGAAAGATTATATTGTGCCAACTATCTCCAAGATGGAAACTACTTATGGCATGTTCAAATCATTAGAGAACATGTATGAGATAAACAACACAAGCCGAACTTTTGCTCTAAAGCAACAACTCCATCATGTCAAAATGACAAAAGGCGAATTCATCACCTCATACTTCATGAGGATTACTGAATTGAAAGATCAACGAGCTCTATTATAGGTCACACAATAGAGAGCAAAGAGTTAACCATGATGGCACTGAATGGTCTCCCCTCCTCATGGGAGACACTTATTCAAGGGATAAATGCAAGATCAAAACTTCTGAAGTTTGATCGATTAAAGCAAGATTGCATTTAAGAAGAGTCTAGATTGGCTATAAGAGGCATTGGCCAAAGCTCCATAAATGAAGAAATTCATGTTCTTGCCTCCCACTCCACAAATATGAAGCATAAGAAAGGACACTCCAAAAGAAAGAAAGGGGTAAGTGCACAAAGGTGGTGGTCAAAAGGGGGGGTATAAGTGGACACTTTTTTTTCTATAATCAGGTGAACCTGAACTTGGAGGAGAAATTTGAAAGTTATACACTCAAGATATGAAGATAATCAAAGAAAAAATATTGTAGTACTCTGAATCTAGTTTCCAAACTACTAAACTTTTTCAAAACTGGATAAGTTTAAGGGGGTCAAATCCTTCACGCACGAAAAACAAACCTAATTTTTCTGAAAAATATAACATAGTGTCTGACGCGCGCATCAAAAAAGTCATAGTAAGATTTAGTATTTTGACAAATCCTTTGGCAGAAAGATAGCTAAGAGTGATCACTAGAAGATGTGTATTTTTTTGTAATTTTTTGTTGAGTATTTGTTTTTTTATGATTTTTCCAATCAAGCACATCTTGAAAATTAGGTACCTGTTTGTGCACAAAGCATAAGTTGCACTAAACAAATAGAAAATATTATTTTTTTTTTAAATTGTAAAGAATCAAGTGCAATACAATAATATATAAAGTTTTTTAAATTTAGATAAGTATATCAAAAGTTATTTAAAAAATGGTGCACCTATGTCTGTGAACTATGGAGACACTGGTAAAAGAAATTCAATAATAATATGTTATTGTTGTTCAAATTTTAAAAAAATTATATGGTTAGAAAGCTCAGAAGATGGGTGAAAATATGGTGGCAATTTTAGAAATACCCACTTGATGAAGTGTAAACCTAATGATGACAAAGTCAAGAAACCAAGTTGATAAAATAAAAACATGTCAAACAAGAGGGAAATGGAGTGAAATCAAAATTCCAAACCGTAGCTTTGTCATCCAGGCCTATTTCCAAGCCTAAATAGTCAAAAGCACGTATGGGGTACTTATGGTATAAAAAGTGTGTATGGGGTACTTATGGTGTAAGAAGCGTGTACGCTCTATCTTAACTATAAATAGCGCGTACGCACTATGTTTATTATAAACAAGGCATACGCGCTACATTTGTTTAATTTCTGGGTGTGTGTATATTAATATGATATTGTATATATAATGTGTATATACATATAATATATAATTTTTATATATAATATATACTATTTATATATATATGTATATAATAATATATAATATATTAAGTATATATACACACATATAAGTGTATTGTCTCCCCCTCTCAAGTGCGTACAAGGTGCCTCTCTTTCTCTCCCTCTCACTCTCTCTCTTTCTCTCTCTCCCTCCCTCTCCCTCTCCCTCTCCCTCTCCCCCTCTGTCTCCCTCTGTCCTCTTCACCCTTCCTCCATACCCCATCCCTCTCTCTCTTCTTCTCTCCCTCCCTCCCTCCATACCTTACTGCAACTGTGTCTGCACTTTTATAGAAGTAAGTGAATTTATTTCTTGTCTGCAACTTCCTCTTTGATTTTTATCATGTATTCTCTTCTAAGAAAATTGACTGATGGATTTGTGTGTGTATATTGAATAGGAGGAAGAAGGGTCTAAAATTGAACCACGGGTGCATTACCGTGACAAACAAGAAAACCTACAACAATATTCTTCTCGAATGTGTTTTGAATGAGCAAAGTAGATGTGGAAAATAGTGTCAACAAAGAAAAATGATGAGTAAGAATACCTGCAATATATTTTTCAAAAGGAAACAACAAGTAGGAAGAGAAAGAGGGAGAGTAACATAGATGATGTCACAGAGAATGACAGTGGTGGGTATGTGAGAGTTCCCATGTTGTTACACAACGCCTGTCATCTAACGAAATTGAAGTTTGTAGTAAGCATGGCAGTGGTAATATATGATGATCATCAAATGTCAAAAGGCCTGGAAGGGTACATTCCCATGAAAGAAATCAGGTGTGTAATTCCTATAGTCACAATGGAGATCAGTGCTATAGCCTTGCAAATTTAAGAGCATCATATGTATTAGAAAGGCAGTACTCTTAGGGTTAGGTCAAGCTCTTACACTTTCTTTTTAGCGAAGCCTCGTTGTTTGTTCACTTGTAGTCTCTCTTATGCTGACAATGGTCTAACTTAGCTATATCAAAACTAAACTACCGATGTTCTATTGTATGATGTTCTATTCATTAGTTTAAATAATATATCATTTTATTATCCAACCATATGACCCCTTTGGTGTCATTAGAGGTCATATGGTTTCCTATGACCCCTTAGGACACCATATGACCCCTTAAGACACCCATAACGAAACCATATGGTGTCCTAAGGGGTCATAGGATGCCATATGACCCCTCAGGACACCATACGACCATAACAACACCATATGGTGTCCTAAAGGGCCATATGGTGTTCTATGACCCCTTAGGAAACATGCATGGATCCCTAGGACACCATATGACCCCTAAGAATACCATATGACCCTAGAGAGGGAGAGAGGAGGAGGAGAGGGATGGAATGGGAGAGAGATATACCTAAGAGAGGAGGAGAGTGAGATAGATAGATAGAGACTGAGAGGGAGAGACAAGAGATAAATGAGAGAAAGAGAGATGGAGAGAGACAGAGAGAGGGGGGGAGACAGAGATAGAGAAAGGGAAAGGGAGGGAGATAGAGAGATGGATAGAGAGAGGGAAATAGAGGGAGAGATAGAGATAGAGATAGAGAGTGACACAGAGAAGGGGACTCAGAGAGAGAGAGAGAGAGAGAGAGATCTAAGAGGTGGATAGAGGGTTTGAGAGAGAAAGAGAGACCTAAGAGGTGGAGGGAGGGAATGAGAGAGAGGGTGAGAGATATAAAGAGTTTGAGTGAGAGGGAGGAAGGGATGGAATGAGAGTACAAGAGACTAGAGAGGGAGAGGTGAGAAGAGAGGGAGAGAGGGAGAGAGTGAGAAAGAGAGGTAATAAGAAAGGGAGAGAGGGAGGGGAAAGAGAGAGGGAGAGAATGAGAGAGAGATACACTTGCGAGAAGGGGAGAGTGAGATAGAGAGATAGAGGATGAGAGGAAGAGACTTCAAAGATAAAGAGATAGAGGATGAGAGGAAGAGACTTCAGAGATAAAGAATGTGAGAGAGAGAGAGACTTAAGTGAAAAATAGAGACTTGATTCTCTCCCCTTCTCTATTTTTCCCTCTCTCTCGCTCTCTCTCTCTCTCGCCCTCTCTCTCCCTCCCTCTACCTCTCTCTCCCTCTCTCCCCTTCTCCCTTCCTCCATACCCCTCTCTCTCTCTCTCTCTCTCTCTCTCTCCCCCCTCTTCTCCCTTCCTTCATACCCCTTCTTCTCTCCCCTTCTCCCTTCCTCCATACCCCTTCTTCTCTCCCTCCCTCCCTCCCCCCTCCTTCTCTCTCCCCCCTCTCTCTCTCTCTCCCTCCCTTTTCCTTGACATTTTCTTTACTACAAATAGCGTGTACAAGGTACTGAACCTATTAGTGCACTGCCTTGCCACAAATTTTTTTAAGGCGTAGGAGCGTGTACGGGGTACTAATCCTATTATTTCACTACCTTGACATAACATTTTTAAGGTGTAGGAGCGCGTACGTGCTACTTATTAGTACAGAGAGAGAAAAAATTACCGTTGGGCTTGCCAACATTTTATGGACTAACAACACGCACACGGTTATTAATATGGCGCGTACAGGGTACTTAGACATAGTTTTATTTTCCCAAGAGCCTCAATGGCCTCAAAAGAAGTTTTTGAGGTCATTGAAGGCCCCACTGCAACTATGTCTGCACTTCTATCACTGTTTTATACATAGAAGTAAGTGAATTTTTTGTTTTTGCATGATTTCAAATGATTGAATTATTGTTCTTATTAGTTTTGTCAATACTATTGTGATTGTTTATAGTTTTGATTCAAAAAAATAAGGATAAGATGCATATTTATGGTTATTTGTTTGTTTATGAACATTTGTTTACATATATATGTAATATGATTCTATTTAGGACAAGCGAGGAACGATGGAACAACGAGAGGCTGAAAAGGAAAGACAAAGGCAACGTATGAAGAAATTATGTGACATAAGAACAATGGGAGAAGAAGGTATGTCATCCTCAACATCTCAATTCTATTTACCAAACGAACATAATGCACTTAATGCAATTGAAGAAGAGACATTTGATTTACCATATGAACTTAATTCAATTGAAGAAGATACCATATTGAATAATCAATTAAATGATGAACATATACCTTCTCTATTTGATGAATTGAATGTACATAATGCACCGATGTTAACACCTAGAATCATTCGTAGGAAACCAAAGTATCTAATTGACATTGATGAGAATATATTGAAGCCAATGCTTGATAAAATGAATGAATGAACTTGTAGGAGAATGGTTAAAAGAATATGGAAAAACTATTTTGAAAGCTTAAATCTAACCACAAGATGTCAATTAATTGTTCAAATGATTAAAAATTTGAATTTTAGAGAGACAATAAAAATTCTAGGCCTAAGATCATCTGAAAGGAGCAGTGAAAGAACCATTGTGAGAAATATATTTGATGCATATCAAGCTATTGGTTCAAAATCACATATTAAAGATTCTAATGCTACTCAGCGTGTCATTACATCAACCATAATGAACAAGAAAATAAAAAAAGATCGTTTGATAAGCAAAACAAGTAAGTCATTAAATGTTAGTAGAACAAAAATAAGTAAAGCATTACAGAGGCAAGAAAAAATAGAGGAACCTAACAATAATTCTCTTTGGGCATTCTCGGATAGACTACCAAACGAAGACAAGGTTGTTGTTGATGCACTAAGAACATTAATTGAAAATTTTTGGCATGACAACACAAGAGTTTCGCCCAACCAAAGAGATGTTCTCAGAAGGTGAATCGAGTCTACAAATCATGATCCACATACCAAACACTATTTGGATATGAGTCAAACTAAATTTTATGAAAGATTACTTCAAAAGTTTCCTCAAATAAAAATTTCTCAAAGATTTTTTGAAATGGCAAAACCTTTTTATATTAAGATTAATCATGTACGCACCACATGTTGTTTTAGGATGCATATTGAATTTTCCATGCACTATGATATTTTTCATCATATTTGTTCTACTTTGCACACTAACGATGTTTTGTAGGAATGCAATATACAAGTACCTCCTAAGTTGGTAAGATAATTTATTTCAAGTGTGCTATGTAATAGATATGATGGTTGCATTTATTATAAGATGCATTGTTTGGAAGGTTTTGTGCTATATGTGGTGGTTTGCAACATTTACCAAGATGTGTACATTTGGAGAGCACACATGAAATTGGTAGGAAACTAGTTTCTTTTGGAAAATACAAGACAATCACATATGGAGTTAAAGATGGAAAAGATTTGAAAAGATGTGCGCTAGTGAAAAATGATATATGTGTAGCTGAATTTATGAAAATGTTTCAAGAGAAACTATTTTATGAGTACATAATGCATACACATAGAGCTCGATGGTTAGATGAACAATTCAAGTTATGTAAGAACACATTTCCTCTTGGCACCATTGTCTCTATCATTGATTTTGCTGAAAATTATACACTACAACCTCAAAATGAAGTGAAATCTATGTATTATCATTCTACACAAGTTTCTATTTTTGTACACATTGCATTCATGCATGCAGATGATAGCACAGAGGAAGATAGAAAGGTTGTAAGAGAGTATCATTTCTACATAAGTGATGATCGTACTCATTCATCCAAGTTTGTACAAGGATGGTTTAAAGTTTTCTATGATAGTTTGAGGGAAAGGAACATACGATACAACCAATACTTAATATGGTCAGATAATTGCACCACACGATTCAAGAATGCAAGGATGTTGTTAGGTCCCAGAGACAACTGAGAGGGGGGGGGTGAATTAGTTGACTACGAATTCCAAACCAAATATAACTTAACCAAACTTTATGCTGGTAGACAGTTTTAATAGTTAATTGCAGTACTGGTTAAGTTTAATGCATGAAATAGAAAGACAACAACATCCACAACACATAACATAGATATTTGTACGTGGAAACCCTGTAAGGGGAAAAACCACAGTAGGAAACCTTACCCACAATCAGATGATACTACTGCAGATAGTATGTGTGTACAATATGGAGTCTACACATGTAGAAAGGCCAACTGCCTAGAGCTCACTACTCAATCACAAAATGGGAGTCACACTGACTATAATTGGATGGTTAAATCCAATGATAATGTACTGCTCAAAATAGCATCTTCATATGCTGGATTTAGTACCGGTTAAGCTCTGTTTTGCCTTCTTCAAACCTTCCTTCAATCTTGAATGATGTTTACATGTATGGCTCTGCTTATATTCATGTATACCTTATGCTCTACCACTTATTACATTCCCATACCATATCCATATCAATCTCACAAATGAGATCTTACATATATACCAAAACCTAAGACCAAGTGAGTAGGTCGGCTCACTAAAGATATTACAATGAAATCAATTACAAATGAATCAATATGCGATGCATCATGTCGGCTCAATGCATTTACAATAATAACAAATCATCTTCATGATGTGTCATGCTGATCTAGAGTAGAAATTATTGTCGGTCCATAACCTAGACCTATTTGTCGGTAACAACAAATATGCAAAATCGATTAGATCAATGACCAAATCACCAAAACAAAGTGTCCAAACAATGTCTTTGAAATAGCCAAGTAATCTCCAAGTCATTCCAAGTGCTGGTGAACAATATAACGTGCCGATGAACCAAACATCGGTGATTGTGCATAAGTCACTGAACATGCTGGTGAACATAACCAAAGATCTCCAAGTGCTGATAAGTGTTGACGAGTGTTGACAGGTGTTGACATCAATGACAAAACCATACCAACATATCCAAAATACCAACATATTTTTTATTGGTTGACAAGGATGCATATGACAAGCAGTGTACAACATTTTTGGAATTTCACTGAGGCTGGACATGGTAAGGGAGAGCACGATGGTGTAGGAGCATGTGTAAGAAGATCCCTAGCTAGAGAAGAATTGAAGTACGAAGGTGGTGTTGAGTTGATAGATGCAGAAATAATTGTGCAATGGTTTAAGTCTATGATGGGTCCAGGTAATCCAAGTACTCAATGGTTCATAGATATTTTTGGTTGATCACTGAATCTAACATTGAAACTATCTAGATTATTGTACAGTTGCAGGATCGAGTGACATGCACTCGTTTATGAGTTCAAATTCAAGTCCACTAGTAATTTATATGAGACGGATGGTATGTTTTTTCTCTTCATGCATGTATTGTTTGTGAGAAGAATGTGAATCACAAGAGTGGGTTGACAAATGGTCTTGTAGACCATTGGTTCCCATTGATACATATCAAATTCCCAAAGCACTACAATTGAGCCAGATGGAGACATCAATGGATTTTGACCATGTATCTGCCCTAGTGGATTCAGGTGATTTTTTGAGTTAATTGTTTTGCAATTTTTCTTTTTGGTTCATTTTATTGTACATCGTACTTTATTTTTGGTATTAATTAACACTTTATAAAATGCAGGTCATGTGTATGCAATTTTTGCAGAAGAGAACAATGAAGAAGGAATGGATTACTATTTGTGTCGTTGTGTTGAGCCAAAAAGAAAATTGACAACCACAATCATTGATGAAGAGGGTATTGAGTACCCAATATGGTCTATTGTCGTGATAGGAGCATGGCTTAGGAGATACCCTATCGAGAATTCTGATGTTTGGTTGTTTGAGGACATTGAAACACACAGACATATTCTTCATTTCTCTAACCTTGTTGTTGGAAAAAATATTCATTTGATGAAGTATCGTGGTAGTCCTCATAACAAGATTTATGGAGAGTTCGTGAATCTGACCACAAGGCAATACTTGACACAATACGGGTTAGAGCCGATCCTGAAGGCTCACTTGATTGATTCTATGGTTCAGAGTAGAATGATTTTGAGAATTTTGTATATATCATCGATGAATTGTGCTATATTCATTTTTTGTATATATAAATGCCCATGAGTTGATTTTTACATGTTTAGGGGCATAATTTTGTATATTTAAATGGCAATGAGCTGATTTGTACATATGTAGATGCCAAATTTTGTATATTAAAATGGTGATGAGCTGAATCGCACATATTGTAATGCCAAATTTTATATAAAAGCCCATGAAATGATTTGTAAGACATTTTTTTGTATATTCAAATAGCCAAGAGTTGATTTGACCATATTTAGAGGCAAATTTTTGAATAATATATGCCAATGTTTGGTGACTATTTTTTGTGTCTATGTTTTGTGACTATGTTTTGAGTTAATGTGATGTGATAAAGTCAATCATGAGCATTCTTGATTCTTGTATAATCATGGAGAATTATTTGAGTCATTATCAGGTAATAGGGGTCATAGATTAAGTCTAAATACAATTTGAGTAAAAATTGTCAAAAAAGTTATCAAGCAACTTGTACATCACACCGCTAGGGTATGACTCTCAACATTCTGACACTTTGGGATGCATGAGAGGAGCATTCTTAGTGTAAACCTGCACACCCAGATGCGTTTGTGACATTGGTTTGTGCACACGATGAACCAAATCAATTCTAACCTATCCTGCAACTTTGCATTGCATGCAACTGATAGTTTTTGCATCAGGCAAAAAAATTCTACCAATTGGAAATGGCTCTAATTCATCAAAAACTAAGATAGGCCACTATAGAGGAGCCTCACATGACCCCACAAGAACATATCGATCATATGTGTCATGGATTGGAAGAATCAGTTCGTCAAAGTTTGATAATTTTTTGGACTCAAGGCACTTGAGAGATCGCATCGGTAGGGTATGACTCTTGACCTTTCGATGCTTTGGGATGCATGAGAGAAGCATGCCTAGCATAAAACTTCCCACCCAGATGCACTCATGATTTTGGTTTGTACAAATGATGAATCGAATCAATTCTATCCTATCCTGCAACTTTGCATTGCATGCAATTGATAGTTTTTGCAGCAGGCAAAAAAGTGCTACCAATTGAAAATGGCTCTGAGTCATCAAAAACCGAGATAGGACATTGTATAGGAGCCTCACACAACCCTACAGGTTTGAACAGATCAATGATATGTGTCCTGGATTGGAAGAAATAGTCCATCAAAGTTTGACAATTTCTTGGACTCAGGGCACTTGAGAGATCACACCGGTAGGGTATGACTCTCGACGTTCTGACACTTTGGGATGCATGAGAGGACCATGCCTAGCATAAAACTGCCCACTTGGATGCGCTTGTGATGTCAATTTGTGCACACGATGAACCGAATCAATTCTAGCCTATCCTGTAACTTTGCATTGCATGCAACTGACAGTTTTTGCAGTAGGCGAAAAAATGTTACCAATTGAAAATGGCCCGAGTCCTCAAAAACTGAGATAGGCCATTGTGAAGGATCCTTGCACGATCCCACAGGTTCAAATGGACTGATCATATGTGTCCTGGACTGGAAGAAACAATCTATCAAAGTTTGACAATTTTTGGGACTTAGGGCACTTGAAAGATCGTGTCGGTAGTGTATGACTCTCGATGTTTTGACACTTTGGGATGCATGAGAGGAGCATTCCTAGCATAAATCTACCCACCTAGACATGCTCGTAACATTGGTTTGTGCACATGATGAACCAAATCAATTCTAGCCTATCCTGCAACTTTGCATTGCATGCAATTGATAGTTTTTGCAGCAGGCGAAAAAATGCTACCAATTGAAAATGGCTCTGATTCATAAAAAACAGAGATAGACCATTGTAGAGGAGCCTCACGTAACTCCATAGGTTCAAATGGATTGATCATATGTGTCCTGGATTGGAAGAAATAGTTCGTCAAAGTTTGACAATTTTTTGGACTCAAGGCACTTGAGAGATCGCGCCAGTAGGGTATGACTCTCAATGTTCTAGTGGTTTGGGATGCATGAAAGAAGCATGCCTAGCATAAACTTGCCCACTCAGACACGCTCATAACATCAGTTTTTGCACATGACAACCAAAATTTGACCATTGCGAGCATGAGGGTGCTCTCGCACCACACACATGAACTTATAAAAGGGAAGCCACCAAATACAACGAGTACACAATAATGAACTGAATACAAGGATTTTTGTAGGGTTAATTCAACATTTTAGAAATTTTATCAAATCATATTCCACGATTGCAATGTTTTATATCATAGATTTTTGTTGTTTATATTCATATTGTTGAATACATAGGAAAATGATCAATTGACTTTATAAAAGGACAGCCACGAAATACAATGAGTACAAAATAATGAACTCAGTACACATTTATTAGATCGAATATCAACATTTATATATATCAAAAAAAGGCATGTCTGCCAAGTCAATACAAGTATTACAGAAATGTGGCATATGCCATGTCCAAATTGATATACAATAAAAATGTAGAATATATCTACATGTATTGGTCAATCTATAACCAAAACTAACACTATATGATCCTAAACTTGTGGTGGATCATCAAAATAAAGCCTCTTTGATGCAATACGTGGCTTTGTAGATGGCTACAAAGCCACAATTCAAAAGCCAAGTTAGAATTCTTTTGTAGAAAATAGTTCACAATTAACAGCATAACTATGCATTTAACTATAATTCCTTTACAATTGAAATGTAGATTACCTTATCGGCTGATCTAGGAGCTAATGTCTTTGCTCTCCTCTCCTTGTCACTCTTAGGAGTTTTCTTGAAGACATACTTAAAAGTTCCACGTTATGACCGTACTGTGAAGGGGTCTATTGTAGATTAAATGTACAATTAATACAATGTACTAACATAAATATATCAAAAACACTTAAAAGCTATAATATAGAGAACAATGAGGTACCAGTGCCTGAGATGCTTCTCCAATGGACTGAGGATGGCTCACCATCGATGGAGAAACTATCGCTATTACCTATACAAAAAATGATTAAAGATTAAATACAATTAATATAATGATATGTATTGTAGGTTAAAAACAATTAATGTAATATATCAAACAAAAGTGTATCAGATCCTGAGATGCTTCTCCAGTGCATAGAAGAGGGCTCGCCATTGATGAAATAGCTATGGATATTTCCTATATGAAAAAAATATAAGAGGATAATATATTACAAGTTCACATATACGCGTGCATATAATCATGAAATAAAGAAAATAAAGTAGAGATACATACCTCAGCCCTCTCTTGATCCACGGGCGAATCAGGTGCATTCAACAAATCCACATAGCTCAATGACCATTGCACATGTAAAATAGACAAAAAACACTAATCAATCTACAAACCCCAACTAATACTTGATTTCAACATTTTAAAACAATTGTACAATTAAAAATGTGTCCAATTACCTTCTTCCCATGTTTTGGTGTCTTCAAGGAATTCTTTTTCTTAGGACGAGGCCTAGATGCGGAGGGGGCACCCTAAAAAAAAAAATTAACATGAGATATTAGTACAGATAATATATTAAACATAATTTTAAAAATTAAAATGAAATGAATTTCATATTTCCATCAAAACAATACATAAAAAGGGTTGTACAAAATATGATACCGTATAGCCTTGTAGGCCAAAATCGATCATTGAGAGCATGATGTCATCAATCTGGGACATTTGGTCCCCTATCAACACCTACAAACCAAAAATTAGATCAAGCATTAAAGATAGTTAGTATATCTTGTAATATTTTTGAATTCAAAGTGTACTATTCTATTTTAACATGTTACAAAATGTATACCTTAGGCATCGAAGTTGCAGCTGTAGTAACTAGGGGAGGAGTATGGGATACCACTGCTGCATCCTGAAATGCATATTATTTGTCTCAATTTAAATCGATGTATAAATGAAAATTCATTTATGTAATTACAAATTTAAAGTGACTGGTAAATAAAATGCTATGAATTCAAATCAACACAGCCGTGTCTGTCACTGATGGGCAAACACCATGTCCATCAACTCATATGTTAGCACGAAATCTTCAACTGTGTGGGCCTGACATCTACTCCCGCAAATCATGCACGGATAAGATGTGGAACCATCTACACTGGTCGCATCATCCATCCCTGAGCATATCCCTGACCAACTGACACATATATTCTGAATAGGCTCTCTGTCACCACCTGGAGCAACTAATGGCTCATCATCCAGTACAATAGGGTGTGCTAACGATGTCCCATTCTGGATGATGCCACCAGTCAATTATGTGACCGCTTGAAGAGTTTGTAGCTCCATCGACTCTTTCATCTCTACTAGGACAACCTGACACACCTTGGGTTTGGGTTCTAGGGGGCGACGACTCTCTAGGGCTACTCACCTACAGGCTCTAGGTTTATCTTGGGTAGAGCCACCACCTCTACCATGGAACTCTCAAATGTAAAAATAGTTTGGCCACACATTGAGCAAAAACTCACAGTACACTTTTCTCAAAAAATACAATGGCACCTCATAACTATTACAAGGTGGATCATCAAAGACCATCCACCACCTTTGCCAAAAATGATTCTTCATATGCACATTGGTACACCAATGTATGGGAAACCTCTTTGCATTAAGAGGTAATGACTGAGAAATTTTAGGATCAACAAAAAGGGCACATATTTGTTGTTTACTAATATGTTTGTTTTTCACTCCCTCTATGATAACTCATCAGGATAGTATTGACGACACCTATCCCTAAAGTTTCCCCATATTGTAATTTGTGTGGAAACATCTATGGCACCACTAGCTAATGTTTCTAGGATAATGGAAAGGGATTTATGATGCTCAAGTTTTAATGTTTTCAATTTATCAATCAATCTATTGATTTTAGACGTATTTTTCCCTAACTGATTAATTAATTGCCCCCATGTTTCAAGTTTGCGGTCAAAAGAAGGAATTGGAGGTGTATATTTTGGGTTTTTAGGAGGTGCATTTTGTTGTTCTTGTTGTGGATTATCAGAATCTGGTTTTTGAAATAAAAAATGAAAAAACCTAATCAAAATTAACGAAATTAAATTCAAAACATAAAACAAATTGAACAAACGGGAAAGAAAGACAAAAATTAACAAAAACTAACCTTGATCCAGTGTCTGAAGGAGAAATGAGGCACCCCATTCGTGGTTTGGCGGATGAAATGGGGAAAAAAATGTGGTTGTTAAGGGAAAATAAGACCTTTTTTTTTTTTAAACTTTTTTTTGATAGGTATCTTAGGGCTTATTATCGTGTACGCATTCATTTTCCTAAAAGTAGCACGTACATGCTCAATTTCCTAAAGGTGGCACGTACACACTCACTTTCCTAAAGTTAGCACACATATGCTCACTTTCCTAAAAGTAGTGCATATGCGCTACCTTTTCTAGGCTCGGGAACAATGGACCTAAGCGCGTACGCGTGATTTCAAATTTTATAGCCGCATACACACTGCTTGTTTTTTCATTTTTTTTTGGGTGGTGTCCAATTTTTTGACCACCATCTTTGTGCACATACCCAAGTGGTCCTCTTATGCTTGCTTGGAATTCTGATCTTAGAAGAGTTGCCTAAACCAAGGTTGAATCCGAGTCCAGTTGTATCCCGTGGTTGTAACAATGGTTGCAATGGTTCTTGTACACCTTGCTTATGGAATCCCAATGCACTATGGCCATCATATCCCATCTTTTGCATTAGGTTAAAACCTTTACCAGACCTCTCTATCGGGATCCTGACCTGTTCATTTCATATGGGAAGAGAACTGCCAGCAAGCCATCTCTAGACATGCCCTTATTGTTATACATATTAGATATAACTATGGCCTTCGGTGTCTTACTCACACAACATAATGCAGAAGGCAAAGAATGTGCTTATACTAAATTTTTGGAACATTGCTAGGGTATGGGCTCAATTATACCCCTATTGAATGAGCTTGTCTAGCAGTAATTTTGGAAGCCACCAAATTGAGGAACTACATGTTGACACACAAGATATAACTCATTTCCAAGATAGATCCGCTCAAGTATCTAGTCAGTAAAGCAACACTAACTGACCGTTTGGAAAAGTGGGTTATGCTCCTTGATGAATTTGACATAGAACATGTGGAACACAAAGCCATCAAAGGACAAGTCATTGCAAAAGCTAGTTGAAGCACCACTCACAGGCGACCATCCTCTCATTTCCAATTTTCTAGATGAGGAGATTTTCACAGTTATACCAACATGACAATGGAATTTATATTTTGATGACTCATACATCAGACATGGTTTAGGAGCTGGCATTCTCTTCATCACACCTCAAGGTTATAGAATTCCAAAATCATATCATCTTATATTCCTGTGCACCAACAACATAGTATAATATGAAGCCTTAATCACAAGACTACACATGGTCGTGCAATGGAACTTAAAAGAGCTACAGGCCTATGGTGATTCACAACTGGTGTGATGCTAAAAATGTGGTATATGAGAGGCATACACATATAATGAGACAATAAAAAAATAATTGAAAATCTTAATTTCAAACTAAATAAAAAATGCAAACCATAAGCCTTCCTCGAAATGTCCCATTTTCCTCTATTCTTGAGGACCTTGAAGGTGTTGGATTGATGGGCTCTCAGTAGAGCAATGACCTCCAAAGTGACAACTCAAGAGTTGAGTAGCTACTTGATCATGATTGATTATGAAGATGATATGAAATGCATGATTTAAGAAACTAGATGAATATGCTATGATCAATCCAAAAGCTAATTACTAGATGATTGAAATGCTAATTTCCTATAATAACAATGTCTAAATTGATATGAGATGGGATTCTTATTGCTCCAAAATGGGGTCTATTTATAGGATTTCCAAGGCTTGGGGTGAGGTGGCAGGAATCAATGGTCAAGATTGATCTGAAGATATCAATGGTTAAATTGGAGGAAGTTGGCAAAGGGGGTTGGTTTAAAGGGAACACTTAGTGACAAGTGTCACAAAGGTTCTTAGAAGATGTTAGATGAAAGGGAACATGGGGGTAGGTAGAATGGGTTAGGTTTAGGGATGGTTAGGTTAGGTGGTTAAAGTTAGGAGAATTGAATTTAGAAATTCAATTAATAGAAAAATGGCTAATTAATTTCAACAACTCATTGATTTGATTTGTTTTAATTAATTAGAGGATTAGAAGAATGATTTTGATGGGGAGAATTAATTAATTTAAATTAATTAATCAAAGAGGATTATTGAGATGAACTTATTTAATAAATCCTAAGATTTATTAATAGGTAGATGAAAATGGAGGATTTAATCAAATTGTTGATGGATTCAATTAAATTGGGGAGGGAGATTAATTAAATAATTTCTTATTTAATTAATTATCTTCAAACCATTTTTAGGTGTATACATTTTGCCCCTCTTTGAAGCGAGGTGTGATGACACGTTGATTCAAAGAATAATCTCATTTTGATGATGGTATTGATTTGATAGGATGCCCCAGCTCTTGATTGCTAAATCCTAGTATGATGATGCCCCCTCAGGAGATCAATTGAGATAATTGATCTTTGGAGTTTTGCGAGATTGATATCCCGATAGATTTGATTTGATTTCTGCAACTATGTTTGATGAAAATGCGAGTTCTTCAATTAGCTTGATTGCTTAGATCGATAAGATTGAAAAATCTTGATTGATTAGATTCAGTCTAGTTTCAGGAAGGATTCATCCTGTATAAGACATGAATGATCACAGAGTCTGGTTTCAAGAAGGATTCATCCTATATAAGACATGATCAAAGTGTCTAGTTTCAGGAAGGATACATCTTGTATAAGACATGAATCAGAATCAAATCATTTGGTTTTAGGAAGGATTCATCCTATATAAGACATGATAGAATCAATTAAGTTTAATTGATTGATTTGATAAGGTTGATTAGATAAAGAATTGACAGTTTGTTGATATCAAGTTGCAGAAATTTTTGGATATGCTGATGTTGATTCTATTGAGAGAGATAGCCTAAGATTTTTGCTGGGTTGATAATATCTGAAGAGATGTGGGTCATTCACCTGATTACGTATACACTTGTGATGATACTTTGATGATTCCTGCGATAGATTTAACCTTGGATGAAGGAGCATGTGGGATCCTGTGCAAGAATGAAATGCAAGCTAAAATGCAAATGAAAATGCAATGGAATGCAAAGCTATGACCAGACCAGTCACTAGATTGGTTTGCATTTTTGTCATCATTGAACTTTTGAAATGTGGAAAGTGAGTGCAAACATCGATGGTATAATTAAACCATGATGACCTGAACAGTTCTTTCCTGGATTTTGATATTGCAAGTTAGCACAAGCATCAAGGTATAATTGAACCAAGATGACCTGAGTGTTTCTTGCATAAAATAGGTAGTATTAATCATTTCAATACACAAATTGGAAATGTCTTCAATGATATTCTAATAATCATGTCCCGAGACAAATTTGCACATATTAATGATTAATTTTCAGATAGCAGACAAGAAAAATATCATGTTCCTTCCTTGTTCCTCTAGTCAATGACATCTTGGAGTCACTCAGAAATCATGATAGCGAAAAGCAATATAGAAAATTTGAACAATCATGTTAAAATCATTATCCAAAAGATATTATCCACTGAAAAGAGTGATGTGATTAGACTGATTTTGTGATAGTTTGATAATTGATAGTTTGATCTTGTGTTCAATGTTGGATGTGTTTCCGTTTTTGCTTGATAAAAGTTGTCTAACTGTTGTTCTACTTGTTTGATTAGGCTTAGAAATGATCAAGAGTTTTCCCCCAGCTAGGTGTAAGATTTTGCCCTTAGCCTAGAAACAAAGTTGTTTATGATATATCCAATGATCCAAACCATGGCAAGGATTTCTGCGTATGTACAAAGGCTTTATGATGATTAGCGTTGATGGAAAATGAATGGATGCAAGTGAAAAGATGCATGAACTAATAGATGGAAGAGCAAGCGGATAGATAGCACCTGTTTGTAAAGTTTTCATCATTTTTTTTTATTGCACTTTTTCTGATATTTGATTTCTTTTCTGCTTTTTCACTGTTTTTGGATTTTTTTTGCTTTTTCACTGTTTTTGGATTTTTTCAAACATAAAAATTCTTTAGATGCATGCTATTGATGGGTTCCTCGAGCTGATCTCCATCTTGTGTTGATAACTGATATTCTCTCGACCCAAATATTGTTGTGACCACAAATGGACCTAACCAATTTGGTTCAAACTTTCATTTCTTCTCTTGATCTGCCTGGTTGCATGGATTTTCCTTTAGTACTAGTTCTCCAACTTGAAAGATTCTTGGTTTGACCTTGTGATTATAGCTCCGACACATTCTTTGTTGATATACCCTTAGATGATTAAAGGCATTTTGTCTTTGTTCATGTATCAATTCTAACTCTTGTAGTCTAGATACTCTTTGTTCTTCATCTGGGATGAGACCTTTTAGTGATACATGTAGAGAGGGTATCTCTACTTCAATTAGCAATATGGCTTCTGATCCATATACAAGAGAGAAAGGTGTGGCACCTGTTGGTGTGCGGATATTGGTACAGTAGGCCCATAGAGCAGGGTTCAGTTGAATATGCCAATCTCTCCCAGCATCGTTTACTATCTTTTTGAGGATTTTCAGAATAGTTTTGTTAGATGCTTCTGCCTACCCATTCCCCCGTGGATAATAGGGTGTGGAGAATCTATGCTGGATTTTGAACTTCTCACATAGCTCTTGTACATCCTGATTTTTGAATGGTCACCCATTATCAGTGATAATGGTCATTGGTATTCCATAGCGACATATGATGTAATTCAAGATAAATGCAGCAATTTGTTTTCCTATGATATTTGTGAGAGGTACAACCTCAATCCATTTTGCAAAGTATTATGTAGCTACCAGGATGAATTTGTGTCCATTAGATGAGGAAGGATTTATCTTTCCTGCTAGATCTAGACCCCATTAACAAAAAGGCCAAGATATTACCAAAGCATGAAGTTCTTGTGCTGGTGCATGAATCAAATTTCCATGGATCTGACATTGTTTGCATGTTCTAGCTATTTGAAAAGAATCTCGTTCCATAGTCGGCCAATAATAGCCCAAACGTATGAGTTTTTTTTGAAAGGGTAAGACCACTTGAATGAGTGCCACAAATGCCATTATGGACTTCATGTAAGGCCTTCTCAGATTCTTCTTGTTTGAGACATCTTAAGAGATTACTGTCCAGACCTCATTTAAATAGGGTATCCACGACAAGAGTAAAATGGGAGGATTGGCGAATAAAGTTTCTCTTTTGGTTCTTTGATAAATCAGGAGGTAGGGTGTTATCTTTCAGGTATGTGTAAGTTTGGCCATAGCAGGAGGAATCGTGCCAAGCAAGGTGACATATAGTTTGGGAATCAGGACAATTAAAGGTGGGATGAAACAACTCTTCAACTAGGAATTCATAACGCTGTTGATTTTCCTGTGTCTGCAGGAGAGAAGCAAGTGTAGCCATGGCGTCTGCTGCTTTATTATCATTTCTGGGAATCTGCTCAAAAAATATTTTGACAAAATACTTCTTGAAATCATCTACCATCATTTTGTAAGGCATTAGCTTTTCATCTTCTGTTTGATAATCATCATTGATTTGATTGATGATGAGCTGAGAGTCTCCAAAGACTTGAAGTTGTGTAATGTTCCATTCTATGGCCATTTTGATACCTGTAACCAAAGCTTCATATTCTGTTGTGTTGTTGGTATATGGAAAGATTAATTTGTATGCTTTTGGAATTGTATGACCTTGTGGTGTGATGAATAGTATGCTTTCTCCTGATCCATGTGGTGTTCCATTATTGATGCCTACTCCTGGACTGATATTTGGGTGATGTATTATAAGATTTGGATCCAACCTTGGAATGTCTCCATATGACCGTCTTTTGATTTGCCTCCTTTTGAAGAGTTCCAAATATTTTTGTCTTGCTAGTTCTGGTAGATAAATTGTTGGATGTAGATTAGTTGTGCCAATGATAACTGACTCTACTAGTTCCATCAAGATATATGACTTCTCTTGATAAAATTCAGGTAAGGTGTCAAATCTCTCATCTTCCGACACCTCAAGGAGGTTTTCACCGTTAGATGCGTCCTTTATTTTCACTCTTTTTTGGTCTAATGTTGCCAAGAAATGGTTTTCAACATTAGACTTGATATTGTTTTCTTTATTTTCATTTTTGCGACTAGGAGATTTAACACCCACTTGACATGAAGATACGTTAGCGGAATCCTTGGTAAAAGTTGTTGCGGGTTTGATTTTATTAACATATAAGGATATGGCCTGGTCATTAGGAAAGATATCAATGGCAATATGCCCTTCATTTTCCTAGTCCATAGGTTCAAGAGGGATTGAGGATAAAGGATCCTCATGTTGAATTATGTTACAAAGATATTAGGGGTCATGATAGCGATGTCAGAGCTTTTAGTATGTATTTCCATGTCTAGAATGATACTCTCATTAGAATGACCTCGCATAAGAAACTCTTGATCATCCTCGGTTAAGTCCATGTCAGCCAAATGTGATTTTGATTCAAGTAGGCTAGTTCCTAACATTTGTCCTGCATACATGTGAACTACATCGACACCTACATCTTCTTCTTCTCTTTTAATTTCAAGTTGCTCTTGTTTGTTTTTCCTTGATAGCAAATATTCTCCATTCTCTTGATCTCTTAATTGCATGTGTTTTTCCTTGTTTGATAGAATTGATGCAAATGATTGTTCTTTGGATTGTTTGCTTGGATATGTTGCCTCTTTGTTATGTGAAACAATAACCTCTTGAGCTGATTTCAGATTATTACAACACTGCAATGGATTTGAGTTTGCTGATATTGTGATTTCTTGTCCATTGTATGGAAATTTTAAGCACTAATGACATGTTGATGTAATAGCTTGTATGTCCTATATCCATGGTCTCCCCAAGAGTATGTTGTATGGTAAGTCTGAATCTAGAACTTGGCATGTTGTGTCTTTTTGCAAAGGTCCCACTTTGAGGGGTAATACCACAATTCCTTTAGAGTAATGTTCTTCTTCACCATATGCTTTGATTTTTATCTTTTTCAGGGGATCAACTGCATCTTCTGAATAACCCAGAGCACAGACAAGACTCAAAGAGAAAATGTTCAAGCCAACTCCCCCATCTATCAGGACACGTTTAACAAGCATTTTATGAATGAGGACTTCAATTTGCAAGAGAGTGTTATGGAAATGCTGCAATGAATTAATGCTTGGATATGAAGGAGATAAGCTTTGAATAGGATCCTTTGAAATAGGTTTGATGGCAATTATGGATATTCCTTGGGGAACTTCATCTTTGGATGTATTCTTTGGTGATGATGCTATGGAAGGTTCTTGCAAGCTTTCAAGAGGTGTAGGAATAGATGCCATTGGAGAGCCGATTTTCTCATGGAGGGATGAGCCATTGCTAGACATAGGTGCACAATCTTGATCTTTCTCAGCCAAATCTTTTAGAGATCTCTTTAAGAGGTGCATAAAAGAGCCACCTTTCTTTGGATATGTATTTGAATCCTTGTGAGATTTTAACATAGTTTGATTTTGAACTTGTCTGATTTCTCTGATCTTTTGGTTTGTCATGTCTTTTTCTTGTGTTTTGCTTTGGTATGTCATGTTGCTATGATCTGTAGTTGTTTCTAATGTTTCAGCAAGCTTAGGTCTCTGTGCCTTAATTACAATAGGCATTGTGTTTGATATTGTGCTATGATTGGATTGTCCAAAAGGTTGTTTTGACAAATGATCTATTGTCAGCGTCAGAGGTATAGAGCAATATGACACAAAAAGGTTCAAGTGTTTGAAGTTTTCAAGTTTTCTGATCTTCGGTTTTGAGGGTGCAATGGTGATTTTGATAACAACCAAGTCCAGTAGGAAAGATATATCCTATGGTGTGGGACAAGGTTTTCCTGACCAAACGTTTCAGTTTCATGATTGAGGATGATTGATCCTGATGAGAAAATATGTTTGAATGATCAGTTTATCAAAGAAAATGTGATGTTGCACTTTAAGGTGTTAGATCTTAAACTTGTTGGAGATGAATACTTGAGAACCTTAGTGTGTCTAGTCTTGAATCTGTTTTGATAGAAGATAACCTGATTGAATGACCCAAGAAGATGACCTAGTCTCTATGTTTGATTGTTTGAGAAATGGGTTGTTTTTGTTTTATGATTTTGATGCAGTTTACTAGAAACGCTGAAAAAATAACTAGAAACGTTGCTATACGAACCAGAAACACTGCTAAACTGACTAGAAATGTTGCTATATAGACCAGGAATGCTGACAAACTGACCAGAAAAGCTACTATATGGACCAAAAACACTGACAAACTGACCAAGAACGCTGCTATACTGACCAGAAACGCTGCTATATGGACCAGAAACACTGCTTTATGGACTAGAAACGTTGCTATACTGACCAAAAATGTTGCTATATGGACCAGAAACACTAATAAACTGACCAAAAAAAGTTGCTATATGGACCAGAAACACTGATAAACTGACCAAGAACACTGCTATACTGACCAGAAACACTCCTATACTGACCATAAATGCTAACAAACTGACCAGAAAAGTTGTTATATGGACTAGAAATGCTGACAAGCTAACCAAAAAAGCTGCTATATGGACCAGAAATGCTGACAAACTGACCAAGAACGCTGTTAAACAAACTAGGAGCACTTACAGATTGACCAGAAATGCTACTCTACATGCCAAAAATGTTGTTTTGCACACCAAAAATGTTGTCAAGCAGACTGAAAACGTTGTCAAATGTGCCAAAAACGCTACAATACATACCAAAAATGCTAAAGTATAGACTAAAAGCACTAAAGTACAGAAAAAAATAAAGACAATTAATGAATCTCCTAAAAATGTCATTTGAGGTGTCGAAACGCCATAATAGGGACCAAGAATGTGATTTAGGAGTCAAAAAGCGCTAATCTGCATTGCGATAGAGCTAATCTGCACTCCGAAAGAGCTGATCTACACTCTGAAAGAGCTAATCTACACTCCGAAAGAGCTAATCAACCTGTAAATGAACTTTCCTGCAAGCAAACTTGTTAAAGATCAAAGGGGCTAGACCCCATGTTGGGCGCCAATTAATGTGATGCTAAAAATGTGGTATATAAGAGGCATACACATATAATGAGACAATAAAAACGTAATTGAAAAGCTTAATTTCAAACTAAATAAAAAATGCAAACCATAAGCCTTCCTCGAAATGTCCCATTTTCCTCCATTCTTGAGGACCTTGAAGGTGTTGGATTGATGGGCTCTCATCGGAGCAATGACCTCCAAAGTGACAACTCAAGAGTTGAGTAACTACTTGATCATGATTGATTATGAAGATGATATGAAATGCATGATTTAAGAAACTAGATGAATATGCTATGATCAATCCAAAAGCTAATTACTAGATGATTGAAATGCTAATTTCCTATAATAACAATGTCTAAATTGAAATGAGATGGGATTCGTATTGCTCCAAAATGGGGTCTATTTATAGGATTTCCAAGGCTTGGGGTGAGGTGGCAGGAATCAATGGTCAAGATTGATCTGAAGATATCAATGGTTAAATTGGAGGAAGTTGGCAAAGGGGGTTGGTTTAAAGGGAACACTTAGTGACAAGTGTCACAAAGGTTCTTAGAAGATGTTAGATGAAAGGGAACATGGGGGTAGGTAGAATGGGTTAGGTTTAGGGATGGTTAGGTTAGGTAGTTAAAGTTAGGAGAATTGAATTTAGAAATTCAATTAATAGAAAAATGGCTAATTAATTTCAACAACTCATTGATTTGATTTGTTTTAATTAATTAGAGGATTAGAAGAATGATTTTGATGGGGAGAATTAATTAATTTAAATTAATTAATCAAAGAGGATTATTGAGATGAACTTATTTAATAAATCCTAAGATTTATTAATAGGTAGATGAAAATGGAGGATTTAATCAAATTGTTGATGAATTCAATTAAATTGGGGAGGGAGATTAATTAAATAATTTCTTATTTAATTAATTATCTTCAGACCATTTTTAGTTGTATACAACTGGTAATATGACAGGTCAATGATGAATACTAAACTAAGGATGATAAGCTCATGCCTTACAAGAAAATGGTTGATAGCGTCCAAGAACTATTCACAACTATCACTTTTGAGCAGAGTTCTCGAGACCAGAATAGAGCTATAGATGCAATGGCTACAATAGCCTCTCTCCTTGATCTTTCATAGAACTCCACACGCTACGAGTTCTTAGCTGAACAACTTTGGATCCCCTCTTATGATATCTCAGAATCCGAGATGGTTTTTCAACTCATCGGTCTCGATTCCCCATGGTATTGTGAATTTTATGCCTATTTATGTGATCAAATCCTTTCCCCTAACCAATTAAAAAATCAACGAAAAACCTTCATACGCCAATCCTCTCAATACACCATCACTGTTGAAACCCTATACCCACGAGGTCTCGATGGTACTTTCCTCCGATGTCTATAGCAAGGTGAGGTGACCACAATGTTCAAAGAAGTACATGAATTTATCTGCGGAGCTCATTCAAGTGACCCTTCATTAGCTAAACAGATCATGCGGGCATGATACTATTGGACCTCTATGGAAAAAGACTACTACTTTGTCAGAAAGTGGAAGAAGTGTCAAGTTCATGGAGATCTGATACATGCCCCAATGCAGGAATTGCAACCTATCACAACACCATGGCCCTTTTGTTAGCGGGGTCTTGACCTTGTGGGTAAAATCCATCTATCTTCATCCAACGGTCACAAATTCATCATTACCACCATATAATACTTCACAAAGTGGATTGAAGTTGTTCTGCTCACCCAAGTCACCGACAAGAAGATCACCTCATTCATCCTCAATTACATCATCTATCGGTATGGTGTACCCATGTCCGTCATCATAGATAACGGGCTCCCTTTCAAAAATAAATATGTCTGTGAACTCTCTGAGAAGTTTCATATCTGACACCATTTTTCCATCCCATATTACTCACAAGGAAATGGTCAAGCAAAATCCTCAAACAAAAACATACCAAGGATCTTAAAGAAGACAATCAATGATATTGGTTGTGATTGGCACATTAATTTGAATCCAACAATATGGGCATATCAAACTAGCATTCTAACCCCTACAGGTGCAACCCCATACTCACTTGTATATGGAGAAGAGGGTATATTTCCTATTGAGGTTGAATTACCATCTCTATGAGTTTCCTTGCGCAATTCGATTACTGATGAAGAGTCGAGTCTCACTTCTTCGGGACTTGGAACTGCTTGATGAAAAGTGACAAGCTACCTACAATCACCTACAAGCCTATCAACAACACATGAGTGGAAGATAAAATCATAGGGTCAAACCTCACACATTTGAGGTAGGAGATCTTGTTCTCAGAGAGAATTCTCACAATCAACCAAATCGAGAACACCGAGGCAAATTTGAATCCAATTGGCTGGGTCCCTATGTCATCACTGCAATCTTCGGCTCTAGTACATATCAGTTAGCAACTTCAGAAGGAGAACCACTAGAATATCCAATCAATAGAATGCATCTCAAAAAGTTTCATACATAAGTTGTGCAGAGCATCAAGCTCATCAAATATCAGAAAATACCAAAAAAATAAATTCAGAAAAAGTCCCGACCAAAGTACAAAAAAATAAAAAAATCAAGAAAATAGTAAAGAAAAATCATTCATCCAAATGGTGAAAACCACTCTGGTGGTGCCTTGGGTAAGTAGGATGTTGAAAACCTAGTAAACAAGTGTCATTCATAAAGGCTATGGCTCCATTGTCTTTCAGACTTGTTGTGATCACATCCATTGCATCCATTCATCCATCATTTATACTATGGCTTGTTATTGATCTACAATCAAGGTTATTGCCTCATGTGTCCCATGTCACACTTTCATACCGACACTTAACTAGGGGCAATGATCTTAACCTAATGATGGGAATGGATTCTCCATACTTGTGACCCATTGAGTTACTCATTCAAAATGTCCTAAAATAATACCAAAAACATTCATAAAATCTTAGAAAATACCAAAAACATTTTAAAAATGTCCTGAAGAAAACACAAAAAAACACTCACAACATTCAAAAATCCAAAATAGGACAAAAACATCCAAAACAATCAAAAACATTGTAAAAAAATTGTTCCTTGTACATAAACATCGCAAAAGATAGAAAACAACATTTTGAGCTACTCAAACGATGACCACTTATCAAATCAACCAACAAATCAAACATCTAAACACGACTGTCTTAATAAGGATGTATCCTTCCTTACAAACAAGACATGGTAACATCTTTCTTTGAAAAGAAAATTATGTTTGGCTGATAGGCACTTGATCGAATTTGTTGCATTTATATCAGGTTCCTACGCTACTCTAGGATATCCACAAGTGATTAGAGTGGCCAGGATGGTTCATGATATCTTTTTTTCATCTGTGGATTATTCCAATGAATTTCTGGGGCATGTACTAATGGTGTCTATGTGGGAAGCTCACTAAGATATGCGATCTTGTGCAAAAATATAGTCATGGATCACTATGGCTTACTGACTACAGCGTATACCTCAACCATTTGTATATGAACCAGAATGGAGGGTAACTTTCCTTTTCTACGATTTTTTCTTATGGGTGAAATGATCAACCTTGGTTTCTGATACCCTGACCAAGATCAATACTACCATGCTCGATGAGGAAATTCAACATTATGAATAGACCATGGATTGCTAGTTTCATCTCATATGTATATATTGTATTCTATTGTATTCCATCCATCCATAAGTTTATATCGCTGCATATCATTCATACAGTCATGACAATGGATACTCTATTTTTATCCTCTTACATAGGAATGGGTACTAGGTCCTCCACACCTTCTATCTAACATTGAATTCCCCCCCTCACCCTCCCTATCTAGGTCATCATCATAATTGCATACCTTGCATCGTTTCTCATCAAACCAATCAAGCCACGTTCATCCCCGTCCATCTCTAAAAGGTGGGGTTGCATAATCTATGTTACCTAGGTCATCCTATAAGCAAAGCAAGTTACTATGTCACTAGTACATTCGAGGCTAATTTCCAATGGCCGATTGTCAAAATTGTGACTACTTTTCATCAAAGTGTTGACAAAAGTAGCCGTCGAAAACTCGTCGTTGAACTTGTCGATGATGCCTCTGACTGTTAGAAATACGAAAATCCCATGGACTCTACCGATGGTGGGCTTGATCACTCTTCTGGTCAAAAATGTCATCGGACATACAACATCCTCATTGGATGTTTGTGTAGACTTCATCGAAAACTCAACGGAAGTCTGAAACTTTGCACCGACGGTGTTGCTGTTTGTCTGACGGTTGTGTTGTCGGTCCATTAATATGCATCGACGACCATCCAACTAGGAAGTGTCGTCAGATGTACACCACCCTCGTCGGATGTTGGTGTAGTTTCAGTCAAAATCGCGATGACTCCAGAAACTTTGCACCGACGAGAATGTTGTTGGTCCAATGATTCCATCATTGGTGGAAAGCTTGGTATCCGACAAAAATTTATTTTTTTCAAAAAAAAATATTATTATCTAGATGTAAAGCAAACCTCATTGATATGTACAATGAATGATATGCTATCCCCATCAGCTACCAATAGGGGGCATAGGTTTGATGATAATATGAGGCGCATTGGTTTCAATCTAATATGATTAGGTGCACCATGGTCGAGATGGTCCAACTCCTAAGAGGACTGTATGAACCACTAAGTACTGGTAAACCTATTAAAAATGGTGCTGATAGGGAATTAGCTAACCCAAATATAAGAGCCTTTAAAGCCAATCAGGGAGATGAAATGACTTTATCTACCTTATCTAAGTTAGTTGTTCTTGGGAGCTACCAAAAATTATCTACTATATATATACATGAAATGAATTTATCTACTATATATGCACATATTTCTTATAAGTATATCCCAAATTGATAATCTCATATAAAGTGTCATCCTATGTCAATACATGACATATACCTATTGAATGACATGTATATATCTCATACTAAGTAGTCACTCGTTATTATATATTCAACATATATTCAAAGATGATAATCATGCATTCTGGACTACATGAATATCCTCTTTAATAAAACAAATCACATGTACAAGGTTATTGGGTTGATCAAGTCCAATAGCAAAGTTCAATAGGTAAATATAGTGTATATATTCTTAGACTAAGTAGTCACTCATTATTATATATTCAACATATATTCAAAGATGATAATCATGCATTCCGGGCTACATGAATATACTCTTTAATAAAATAAATCACATGTATAAGGTTATTGGGTTGATCGAGTCTAATAGCAAAGTATAATAGGTAAAGATAGTACTCAAAATAATGTTACTAGCTTCTTAAAAGAAAACATAAATGCATTATGACCACCCACAAAACACTTGATATAAAACATTTCCAACCTTTCTTTTGTTTAAGTCCACCCGACCACGTGGAACCCTTAGGTCCACCCCACTGTGCTTGTGGAGATAGTTCCAAATAGTCAATCAAAGTATACAAGGGGGACGATAGGATCACACATGCCATACATGATGCATACATGACACAAGTAATGGAATAATACAGTGCAACATCAATAGAGAAGGATGATACCAAGTCATGAACCCACATAGGGTCACTACTTTAAAACTACACAAGGCATTAGATTCTAGAGTGCATTGGAGGAAGTGTCATCGTATGTCTCTTCGCACAAGTCCCAATGCTCCATGTGTGGGATTGCCTTTCATTGTATGTTCTCATGGGGATGCAACATATGGAACCAATCATTCTCTCATATGGACAAGAATGACAATCACACAATCCCTATGCTGCATGAGCGGGTATGTCTCTTTGCACATGTCCCAACGCTCCATGTGCAGGCATGCTTTCATTGTATGTGCTACATGGGGACAAACCATATGGAACCAAGAATTCTCTCATGTGAATGAGAAAAATGATCACATAATCCTTATGTGAGTGGGCATGCCTCTTTGCACAAGTCCCAATGCTCCATGTGCGAGCATGCCTTCCCAAAACACCCTTGGTGTTGTGATAGCCCTCAAGGCGTGCTCAAGGAACCAATTTTCTTGTTATTTGTTTTAACCCAAGTCTATTGTTATGTTATCACTTGATTAAAAAACTCCCCAAACACAAATTCCAAGCATACCAGGTACGTTGATGGATGAGGGACAGGAGTGGGAGCCACTCCCTAGTCTCACTCTAGGACTAAGCTCATGCCATATCTAAATGAAAGACATCTCAAATACATCATCGGTGGAAAGCTAAAAAATGCCATTTTCATACATAATAAATACATACTCAATTGGGCACAATCACCAAGAGAATGGTAAAAAGTGTGTTTGAGATCATTGTCCTAATTGTGGTGTGGTCACCAAGAGATCACCATAAATTTTTCAATGTAACTTTTGTTGCAAAGTTGTAAAAAGTGTGTTAGTTTTCTTTCAATGTTAGTTAATACTCAAATATCAGTTATGGATGTTGGAGGGTTGATGAGACACATAAATAGCCTTGTTTCATCGACCGTAGGATTGGTTGTTGGAGGTATTGAAGGAAAAGTCAATAAAATTTGGAGATTTTCTGCAATTTTCACTGTTTTTCAGATTGTTACAGTCTATTTTTCATCATTTTTTTTTTGTGAAATTCTTTTTGTTGGTACTATAAACCTATTGGGAATGAGATAAAAATGAATCCATGAACTTTTTTCTTTGGTTTGATTGAATTTCATTTTGATTTGAGCAAGTTATCATAGTTTTTCTAAAAACTGTCATAAACCCTTGTTAGGGTATCTAGTCATAAAAATAAATGTATAAATCATATCCCCACTAGTGAAAAGTCACCCCAATGGGTGGGAACATGTATATTGATATTATCTTTCATGTTTTCATGCTTTTTAGGTCTCCACGATTCATTGGCATGTGCAAATGGTGACTGTTGGTATGTTATTGGTCATGTATCAGACCTAGTACATCGAGGGCAGATTTGAAGTTGTAAGTGCAAGATAGACCCCCTTGGTGTTTGGAGGAAGATAGTGAGGGGTGCAGAGGGTTAGTGCAGACCCTTTACAAGCTATTGTGGCCCTTCGGTAGGGAAAATCATCAAGAACTTTATGACTGTCCCTAGATAGTGTGTGGTTATCCTAGTGAACAAATGAAGACTGAGTTTTTGGGAGTATGAAGAAATGAATAATCTTATTATGTGGTGGACATCTGAGATAGGGTTTAGTGATCCTTGGAAACTTTTAAAAGGGTTTGGAGGCCCTAATAAGTGGAAACAAATCATATCTTTCCGATTTTCCTAAGTGACTTGGCTGTCACAGTCATTGTTGTCAATCATTTGTATGTTGCAAATTGGGTTCACATAAAAGTCTTTTATTATTTAGAGACCAGTATAAAGGGTGTGTCAACCTTGTGAAATTTTCTCCTAACAAAACCTAAGGATTTCATGGCTTTTAGGAAATATTTTGTGGTGTCTTTTGTCCATCAAATGGGAAATATAGTTTGCTAGGGATTGATTTGTGTCAAGTAAGAGCAAGTGAGAACTTTGGGATTACAAAGTTGATTTTGTGGCATTGTCTCATGTTCTCAAAACAATTTAATCAACATGTCCAAGGTGATATCCAAGGTCCAAGGGATTTCCAAACCTATGTGCGAGGGCTCAAACTTGTAGCGGTTTAGGATGGAGACTAGTAAGTATGCCCTAGTGAGTTGTTGTGTATGTTGAGTTTGCCATTGTGAGTTCCCCCTACCTCTGCATCATGCTATCATGGGTATGCTAGTTTGAAGAGCAACCCACATTTCAAGTATTCAAGAAAACATCAAGAAACAATTGATAAATCTACGGTCTTTGCTATGGTATTAATGTTTATCATTTGATTTTATGCATGGGTCTTAGGCTTTATTGGACGAGTGTGAATGTGAATTTTGATATTGCATTGCATTTTTTCAATTTTATTTAGATTCACATCTTCATCCTTTACAAGTATGATTAATTGTACCTAGCTTTGAAATTAGTTTTCAATGGTAGAATTTTAACACTAACAACCATGAGCTTATATGTCCTTAACAAAAAAATTGTCGCCCTTTTACATGCACTTAGGGACCCTCATTGTTCCTTTACGGGTATGTCATATTTTATGATTGCCACGGGTCTAGTGTTTCAAGAAATGAAAGAAAACCCTTTCTAAACTTTGTAATACACTAATACCCAAAAATTCTACCCCAAGCATGTTCAATATCTTCATAACCTTATTAGAGGTTTCATGCTTTGTAGGTCTCCAAGATTCATTGGCATGTGCAAATGGTGACTGTTGGTATGATATTGGTCATGTATCAGACCTAATGCAGCATCAAGGGTAGATCTGAAGTTGTAAGTGCAAGATAGACCCCCTTGGTGTTTGGAGGAAGGTAGTGAGGGGTGCAAAGGGTTAGTGCAGACCCTTTACAAGCTATTGTGGCCCTTGGGTAGGGCAAATCATCAAGAACTTTATGACTATCTTGAACAAATGAAGACTGAGTTTTTGGGAGTATGATGAAATAGATAATCTTATTATGTGGTGGACATCTGAGATAGGGTTGTAGTGATCCTTGGCAAATTTTAAAGGGGTTTGGAGGCCCTAATAAGTGGAAACAAATCATATCTTGCCGATTGTCCTAAGTGACTTAGTTGTCATAGTCATTGTTGTCAATCATCTGTATGTTGCAAATGGGGTTCACATAAAAGTCTTTTATTATTTAGAGACCAGTATAAAGGGTGTGTCAACCTTGTGAAATTTTCTCCTAATAAAGCCTAAGGATTTTAGGGCTTTAGGAAATATTTTGTGGTGTCTTTTGTCCATCAAATGGGCAATATAGTTTGCTAGGGATTTATTTGTTTCAAGTAAGAGCAAGTGAGAACTTTGGGATTACAAAGTTGATTTTGTGGCATTGTCTCATGTTCTCAAAACAATGCAATCAACATGTCCAAGGTGATATCCAAGGTCCAAGGGATTTCCAGACCTATGTGCGAGTGCTCAAACTTATAGTGGTTTAGGATGGAGACTCGTAAGTATGCCCCTAGTGAGTTGTTTTGTATGTTGAGTTTTCCATTGTGAGTTACCCCCACCTCTGCATCATGCTATCATGGTTATGCTAGTTTGAAGAGCAACCCACACTTCAAGCATTCAAGAAAATATCAAGAAACAATTGAGAAATCTACGGTCTTTGCTATGGTATTAATGTTTATCATTTGATTTTATGCATAGGTCTTAGGATTTTTTGGACGAGTGTGAATGTGAATTTGGATCTTGCATTGCATTTTTTCCACTTTATTTAGATTCACATCTTCATCCTTCACATGTATGAAGACAAGTATGATTAATCATACCTAGCTTTGAAATCAGTTTTCAATGGTAGAATTTTAACACTGACAACCATGAGCTTATCGGTCCTTAACAACAAATTTGTCCCCCTTATACATGCACTTAGGGACCCTCATTGTTCCTTTATGGGTATGTCATATTTTATGACTGTCATGGGTCTAGGGTTTCAAGAAATGAAAGTAAACCCTTTCTAAACTTTTTAATACACTAATACCCAAAAATTCTACCCAAGCATGTTCAATATCTTTGTAACCTTATTAGAGGTTTCATGCTTTGTAGTTCTCCAAGATTCATTGGCACATGCAAATGGTGAATGTTGGTATGATATTTGTCATGTATCACACCTAGTGCAGCATCGAGGGCAGATTTGAAGTTGTAAGTGCAAGATAGACCCCCTTTGTGTTTGGCGGAAGGTAGTGATGGGTGTAGAGGGTTAGTGCAAACCCTTTACAAGCTATTGTGGCCTTTGGGTAGGGAAAATCATCAAGAACTTTATGACTGTCCCTAGATAGTGTGTGGCTGTCCTAGTGAACAAATGAAGACTAAGATTTTAGGAGTATGATGAAATGAATAATCTTATTATGTGGTGGACATCTGAGATAGTGTTGTAGTTATCCTTGGAAACTTTTAAAGGGGTTTGGAGGCCCTAATAAGTGGAAACAAATCATATCTTGCCGATTGTCGTAAGTGACTTGGTTGTCACAGTCATTGTTGTCAATCATCTGTCAATTCTCCCAACACTATTATACAACCTTCATGCACTACCATACATTCTCAAAATAATGTTACACAACCTTCACTAGAGTTTTTCACTTGAGAAGGTCTCTCACTAATGAATTTGGGGATTCTTGGACTATTAAGGTTTAACAATTTTTTGATAGTTTTTGAAAGCAATTCCTACAATCCTTTGGGTAGAAACAACAACATTCTATATGTCCATGCATCAATGAGAGAGGTTTAGGATTTTCATTTAGCAACATGATTAATAGAGATACCAAGATTGAAATTGCAAGGAAGATCTAATATTTATGAATGAAATTGCAAATCAATCTAAGTTACATGTTTGATATCTTACTTATATCATGGTAACATAAAATGTATATATGCACTCAACATACCTCTTTTCTTGTTTATTTGAGAATGTTGCTAGGAATTAATAGGTGAATGATACATTGATCTACACATGAATCACTTGTACTTTCCCGATACTTTCATCCCTTGGTCAAGGCCGCATACACCCTTACACTTGAATATTATTTCCACCCTCATGATTACTTGAAGTCCATTCTCAAATCACACTAAATGACAATAGTTAGTACAAAATAGTGATTATATCCAAGGAAGCCCAAATTTACTCATACTCAACATAATAAGAAATAACTAAATCATCTGGACCATTATTCATAACATAACCTCTTTTTAACATCATGGAAGGCCAAAATTACAAGGATCACGCTTCTTCGAAGGAGCCATTGTTCAAAGCCACCAAACTATCAACAAGAGTACAAGCTATTAGGCTCATACAATTTTAGAACATATAAAGAGTTGAATCAGAAGCGAGATCATGAAGCATACAATAGAGAGGTATTCATGGAATAGACATCTGAAAACATCTCATTCATGAAGTAACAAAATGCTAAAGAAAATGACAAGTAATAAAAAAACTTACAAGGATGAGGCATATTCATAACTTTTGTAGTCCCGCCTTGGATATCAACACTAGAAGAAACTCATATTGTTCGTGTACATACAAGACAATATGGGAGTTCATTATACCCAACAACTTGTGGTGTTGTTGTTCGTGTTGGCTCTGTTGGACCCTACAATTAAGATTCAATATACATTATTCAATAAGATTAACTATGCAACATAATGAAATATTGAAAAGTGTGTTATCTTGTTGAGCTTCGCTGGTTTCAAGAATAGTTTAATATTCTCTACTAAACAAGGCCAACCACATGAAGGTGGAAGCTCATTTGGCCCCTCCCACCCCCTAACATCACTTTAAATTCCCTGTTAACATCTTATAACATTCATTCATTCTTTCTACCATTAATAAAATATAGCATTCATTCATTAATATCACATAACATTCATTAACACATAACATTCATTAACATTAATTAACACACAACATTCATCAATATTAATTAACACATATCATACATAAGCATTAATTAGCACATAATTACATTCACTAACACATAAAAATTAGTCATTATCAAATAAGGTAGATTACAATCATTTGTTTTTTTGTTTTTTCTTTGAAGCTATGAAAAGACTAAGTGGAACATTGGTTTCTTCATCATTTCCCCCCCTCTACAGTTGTTCCGCCCTCTGCTCGTGATCTCGATGTATGCCTAGTCCTATACTGAGGATGAGGACACTGAAGCGAAGGGGGGTCCTCTGCAATAACAAAGAAATGGGTTAAATTCAATTTTTTTTTTACTATAGTTACAAGTATTTCATTAATTTAGAGAACATAACTATCATTCTCTTTACCTGATGGGGCCACATCATTTTGTCTAGCCTCAACCTTAACATGTCGAACACCCTCTAGATCATCTGGAGTTGAAATACTAAAGGTTACATTAATGCTGAACACCAATTGCAATTATATTTGTTTAAAGGAATAACAATGGTCCTCTTTACCTGAGTGAGGAACATCATGTTCCTGATGTTGTGTACCCAAATCATGCTCCAGTTGGTCACCATTGACTACATGCTCTAAAATATTAACAAAAAAGGTTACATTAATTACTACTCTAATTACAAATTAAGATGTTTAATTGTATTAATAACTACATAAATAAATTTGAATAGAAAATGAATACCTCCACTACTGGGATGCACATCCGAACCTTCATGTACAGGTGGTGTTTCATGATTAGCAAGCTGCATTCCAATGTCATGCACATTGCTATCATTGCTTGCTTATTTAAAACAAATATAGTCACTTTATGTTGGAACTCAACATCAATTAGATTATTGGTAAAGTATTCAATTTGAAACAATTTCCATTTAGCATATTTACTTGTGTGACGGATGCACTCGAATATTGTGTATTCCCATTCAATTCTCGTAGCCAATCAACCATGGCTGAATAGCCTTGCTAGTAGGCAATTCTCTTGTCATCTTCTATGGGTGCTCTATTGAATTCAGAGCCCTTCATTATTGCTTGGTATCGTGAATTTTGCTTGCATTGTTTGATAAAAAAAAAATCCTTTGCAATTTATTAATATTTTGATGCAATATTTCGTTTACATGAGATACTTGCAATTCGTGCAACAAGTTTCATATAATCACCAGAGCCGAGTTTGTGTTTCCCGTGCTTTTCTTGTCTTGCCTTGGTTGCCTTTGATGTGTCACTCAGTCTATAAAATTTTTGAAATATGTTAGATTATATAAATATAAAGAGTAATTAATTAGTACATAATCACATTCTTAATAGTATCCCATACCTTCTTCTGGCATCTGGTGGTGTATTTCCTTTTTTCCTTTCAATTCTCTCCTTGGCATCCAAAATCAAGTCCTTCCACTCCCTCTCTGGAATCATGGGGGGACGATCGTACTTTAGGTTCCTCTCTAAATGGGTCCTGTATTGGTCCCTCACATACTTTAGATATGTGCCAGCTTTTTCAAGGAGCTTGGTTTTGTCAAAGGTGTCATTTCCAAACCACTCAACCATTTGGTTTGTCAACTCATCTTTTAACCTTTTTTCTTGGTCATTCCACCTTTTAAAGAAAAAACAAACTTGTTAGATTCAGAAATGAACTGAAGCTACATTTATTATAGTTCAAGAAATGGATCAAAGGAAAACTATTCTAGCAATGATATGAAATCAAAATAGTGGATTAGGGTTAGTTCACATATGATGTACCACCTCTTATGTATGGTGGGCCCAAATATTTGCAATGCAATGTCACTAAGATGTTTATAGAAAATATCATTTTGTGCAAAAAATTCATGGGATCATTAGTCCAAAACAAGTGATCATAAAGTAAATTATAATTAGAGTATATATAATAATAATTTTAAAGTACCTGGAACCTTTTGTATCTTTAAGGGAATCATTTCTTTGTTGCTCACCACCAATGTGGCCTGCAATGTTCCCGTACTAGCAATACGAGAAGATCCAAAAAATGATGGTATTTTATCAGCAGTAGTCACCTCTGGCACATCCTCATGTGCATCTCCTCCTGCAAAAGATGAATCCACTATGAAATGCCCCCAAGAAAGAACGCTTGAAGGGAAATAAACACATAACACAAGATAGAGAAAAAGAGGGATCTACCAACAGTGGGCGGTCCAATATGACGTGCAGTAGAGGATGTCTGCATGCTACGTGTTGCCAACATTGCAATCGACAATACAGGTGAGGCTAACCTCTGATGAGGCGGTGGCAACATTTGCATAGGAACATTGACAACACTTGAAGAATAATACATTAAATATATGAAAAGTGCAAGAATTGTAAATAAGGATGAACCTTTATTTTGAAGATTGACAGTATCAAGTATGATGTGTTTTGGGTACTCAGAGTGATAAGCCAAGCAAGTGATAATACAAGAAAATCGTCATCACCTGAAGAACCTGCAACACCCTGATCATGGCAACGACTTTCATGAGGGCAGAAAAATTGCTGTAAAAACAATACTTACATATTTTACTTAATGACATAAAAGAGAATAAAATATAAACCATTATTGAGCTTTTGTTATAATTAAAGCTTTCATTACTTCTTACTTGCAAGTTTTCTACTGTTTGAATCAATACTTCCACCCTCTCTTGTATCTCATCAGTCATAGGATGCACGGCTGCCAAAGAAACAATCTCTTTAGTAATTTTTCTAAGAGGATTTTTTATGAATTCCATAGGGTGTGTGGAATCTTTAGGGTCATCATCGCTTAACCCTATTAATCCCACATCCCCAGAGAGGTGCTCAAGTACTGTAACTCCCTTTCCCTTTCCCCGAACATCCATATGTGTCAAGAATATCATTGACAATTACAAAATTAGTCTAAATCACTAAAAAAAAGAACATAATATTGTAACAGTTTGCTTCTATCTAATTTGTACAATTACAATGAGGTTTACCTGCTCGGTAGAAGTGTCACAACCTACATCCCTGTCTGCAATATGTGATGGATCCATGTCTCTCTGTGACAAAGAAAAAATATAAAAAATGTTAGCGAAATTAAACCAATAGACTTAGCAAAAAAAATTCATAATAAAATGGTATATTGGATTCATTAATTGGAGGTTGGTTAATTTAAATGGTATATAGTACATACCACCCCCATGATATTAACTTTGTTTGTATCTATACGATTCAAACTATAATCGATTAGAAGCTCTTCGCCTGTACTTATTGATTTTATCGCACATACGAATACATGATTTCCCTCGCGCACCTCAAATATGCAATTGGGTTGTTTATTAGTTGACCCAGGTCACATAATATTTATAAAACCTACAATATTCCTTGTTGCTTTTGGCCGACCATCAATGTATACAGCCACTCATTTACTTTGATCATTATCTTTATGTTGTATATAATTTGCTGACAATGCATACCTACGCATACTTTTTTTATATTTAACAATCTGCATCCAATTATTGTAATTGTAACAAGGTCCAACAAACTCCATCAATTCAACAACTTTGTTGTAACAAACCTTTATGTCGTCCATGAAAAATAAGCCTAAACCATGTAACAACGAAGGTGCTATGAAATATATCCTATCGTTAACACAAAAATTGGTGTTTATTGGAGGAAGTTCCTTGGGCATCCATTGTTTCCGTAGATGTTTGTACCTCAGTGGAACCTCAATGTTGCCTTTGGTCTCATCATCATAAGAACATGACCCCCCTTGAGCAAGGAAAAATTTCATGCATTTATTGAATTTTCTTCTAATCTTTTGACCTCTTGTTGATCTCCCTATTGTAGACCTACTACATGTGTCACTTTCATTTTCTATTCCTGCATTTCCCTCACTCAACGAAGACAGATCTGACAAATACCTATTTGGGGGTACCTGCACTCCATGAAATGAGAGAGTTAATTGGTAATGAGAGAGAAATTTTACAAATGAGGGTAATGTTGATGAAAAAGTCATCCCTAAAGTTGATTTTGGGATTAAAATTGGAATAAGTCCAACTGGGGCCTCAAGTGTTGATAACTGTTTTAGATTTGCTTCTAATGTTGAGGTTTGAAAAACTGAGGAAGTTTTCTTTCCAAGTAATTTTTAAAAAATAAATTATTTCTATAGGGTGTATTGACTAGTTATACCTATCCATCCATGACACTGTGCAAGATCCTCGTCAAAGGGGTTCAGGGTCCTACACATGTAATTCAATTATCTTATGTTAGCTAAAAATTACATAGTACACAACATGAACAACATGAACTTTGTAGACAAAAAGAGTATTAAATAATAAAAAGATGTTGTCATCAAAATCATTGTAGATTTTGTAATTCCTTACCTTTACTTTATGTGGACTATGCAGGATCCTCAAATAAATGGTTGACGATGTCTGGAGTCAACGACCTGTTCCCACCAAGGGTGATAACATCACACAGGGACTATACATGAAATCAACACCATCAATTGAGCATCATAAGCATTGCTATATTTGTAAGTTGATAAACAATAAATACATACATATCATAAACATCATAAGCATCACATGATGTATCATCATATATGTAATTGAGCATCACAATTAGCATCACATATGTGTCATCATAAACATGTAATCCATCACATATGTATCATAAATCACCATCCATCACATAGGTAATAAACAATCCACATTCTATAAATAAACACAAAGTTCAAAAAATGTCACACGCATCATCATAAACATGTAATCCATCACATATGTATTTTAAATCAACATCCATCGCATAGCTAATAAACAATCCAAATTCCATAAATAAACACAAAGTTTAAAAAATGTCACATAAATAGTCACTCTCCCTATCTCCATCTCCATATTAAAAGGTGCATCATGAATTAATTATGTAATGGCATTAGAAAACAAAACATAATGAATTAATTATGGAAAAAAAAATCTATCAAGAAATCAATATTAAATAGATAATATACTAATCTTATACCTCATACATTTCATTCATCATCATGAACATCAAGGTCATCATCATCATCATCATCATCATCATCATCATCATCTTTGCCATCATCACCATCACCATCACCATCATCACCATCACCATCACCATCATCACCACCACCACCACCATCATCTTCTTCTTCTTCTTCTTCTTCTTCTTCATCATCATCATCGAGAAATTGTCGATCGTGATCATCATCTACTTCATCTTCTACTTCTTCAGTATCTTCTTCTTACATCACATTATACTTTATCGGCCTTCCTCTTGGATCGTGTCTAACAACAAATGACCAACCCGGTTTATGTGGAACCTCTTAGTAACATACTTGCTCACATTGGCTTGGAAAAATATAGGGCTCATCCCCAACTAGTTCAAATGACCTTGTATTTACCATTGTAAAACCATTATCATGTTCAATAATAGTTCTATCAGGATCATTTTTATTCAATCGTATCTTTTACCATTTGACGACAAACAAAACTAATTTGACAGAATTAAAGTCACACTCAAGTATATCATCCAAAATGCCATAGTATCGATTTTGAGACTGTTGAGGATGTATGTCATTTCTCGATGAAATATTTGTCACCTCAAATACTACAGTGATGCCAGAATCACAAGTTTTCTTTGTGTCATCCAACTTTTTTATGCGAAATTTATGACCATTGCAGCACATGGCATTGTGGTGTTTGACCTGCGATATGTCAAACATGTAAAATTTATTGCATTGTGAGTTGATAAACATATGGGTGATTAATAAATTTATACATACCTGTTTATCTCTTAAACCATATGCTAAATCAATTTCCCTTTGTGTAACATTGGAATCTCCATTACGATGAGCTTCTTTAACCAATGAAGCCACACTTCCCATGTTAATGTGCATCCAGAATGTTGACAACGTTCAATCCATACCGTCGTCCAATCAAGATTGTTTGCAATATACAAATGTAGTGCATCCCACTCTCGATCAACTGTACAAAAAATAGATAGACGTCTTACAACCGTATTATTTTGAAGATTAAGAATTAATTAACTACAATAACATCTTATAATTACCTCTCACTTTCCTCAATCTACCTTTCCCCGTCAAGTACTCCCCTTCGAATTTGTTAATGGGGTTGGGATCCCAAAAGCAATCCACATGGATCTTTGCTGCAAACTTAGGAAGATATTCAGAAATGTACACCATAGTCTGGTATACCATATATCCCTCCACCATAGAACCCTCAGGATGTGCTCTTTGTCGAACCAAAGACTTAAAAAATTTCAAGTTCCTCTCAACCATCCACATTGACCTAGTGTGTATAGGTCCACACAATTCAATCTCCTCAACTTGGTGTATGAGGTAGTGTTCTTATGCATTGAAAAAAGATGGAGGTAGACACTTTTGCATTTCACACATTAAATGAGGAATTTTTCTCTTCCAATATTTTATATCATCTTTATGGATTTCTTTACATGACAACCACCTACAAGATATTCAAGATGCAAACAAATATATTACATAACAAGTAAAACAAATAGCAAATATAATATCTATACAACGAACTGAACAAATATCACTACTTACCTCATGTATTTTCCAAGATCATATATGAATTGCTTGACATTAATGTCGAAGTCATCTGGGAGAGATAGAGGTAGAACGTACTACAACAATTATAAAATTATCTTTTCATTTTTTTCTAACATAGTACAATGAAAAATACATGTACGCGCAGTACTTAAATACATAGTAAAAACACAAGAACATGAATTACCTTAATGAAGGTACGCCAATCATGCATTTTCATCCCTGGCCCAAATTCACTTTTCTTTGATATGAGATTGTTTATGTTCGCAGCAAATCCTGTGGGAAATCGAATTTTTCATATGACTTCTTTTATAGCATTGCTTTGTTGGTCCATTAATAACCAAGGAAGCTCACTTATATTAATCTGGTCTCCATAGCTATTTGTTTGAATGACATTTATCATTGCATGATTGGAATCCTGAATGTCACTACATATTTTGACAAATTTTTCTTTGTTACGCCTTCCATCCATTTTCCATAATGTCTTTGTTATATTCTTTCGAATATGCATAGTATCAAACAAATGAACAATTTGTAACTGCTCATAGTAGGGCAACCTACTAAATTGTAGGGGATAGTTTTTTAGTCCCTTAGGAAGGTGGTCATTTATGCCTTCATGACCTTCATGATCATCAATCACATCATCAGTAAACAAAACAAAATAGAAAAGATTTTTTATGACAAACCATTAGAAGGAATGTCATTACCTTGACGATTAATTCTATTATATTCCAACTTCCATAGGTGAGGTGTCATTCTTCATGGCTTTTATGTATTCTCTTCTTTCCCATAGAAAATATGTTTTTTAGTATTTCGATACTTATGATTTTTGTGGAGAAAGTGCCTATACTCATCAAACACCTGCTTTCCTAAACTTTTTGAATGATGAGGTTTCATCTTTGGAGCACAAATAGGACATGCAAATTTTCCCTTTGTTTGAAGACCTACAAGATAATGTATAATTGGATTAAATATTATAATTTTTTGAATTATAATGTTCATGCACAACTTAAACACTATAACATACCACAAAAATGTTTTAGCCCCAGGGCATCGTGTATTGTCCATAGAGGCATCGCATGGAATTGAAATTGTCTTTTTCCTATTGGTCTAGAGACGTCATACATAGTGACACCATTTTATAACTCCAACAACTCGTCAATAAGAGGCTCGATATATACATTCATATCTTTAACTTGGTACTTACCTAATCGAATGAACAAAAACATTACATAATTATTATGACCATTTTACTGCAATATTTATAATTAAATGTAGACGACTATATTTAAATGATAAAATACCTGGAATAATCATTGCCAACATTATGTTCTCCCTCTTTATTGACATCCATGGAGGAATGTTATTGTTGATAACAAAAACAGGCCACACTGAGTAAACAGATCTCAAATCTCCAAATGGATTGACACCGTCTGCTACCAATGAGAGCCTAAGATTACGAGGTTCTTCTTTAAAGTGTGGACACTTTTCCTCTATGTCCATAAATGTTGAACCATTCGTAGACATTCAAATAATGTCATCTCAACTTCTATTGCATGCATGGTAATCCATAAATTGTGCCAAGCTAGTGCACTTGAATAATCGTTGCATACGTGGAATAATGAGAATACAACAAAGAACCTTGCAAGGAACCCTTTTTGTTATTTGATCTATTTGATGTCTACTGATATGACATTTAGGGCATTGAGTTCAAAATTCATGTTGTTTGTGATATATAATATGATCATTGGGACAAGCATCTATTACTTGATACTCCATTCCAATATCTTTCATAATGGCAAATAATTCTCGGTATGAGCGAGGTAGAATATTTGATGGTGGTAACAAAAAATCACCTATCAATCTATAGCAAAAAAATATAATTTGTTAATATAAAGAATATTAATGGTACATCATGATTCATAGTTTATTATGACATATATGACATACCTTAACATATGTGAGATTGTTATGTTGGATAAACCATTCACAACCTTCAAGTTCACCAACAACAATATAGCGGAGAGAAGAGTTATCTGTGAGCCTTTGTAAAGGGCCTCAGATGCCTTCTCAAGTAGAGGGACATCATGAACAACATCAAGGTCATCTTCATCATCATGATCAGCTGTGCGAGTACTAAATGTGTCATGGATCAATGTATTTGTACCATCATCTTCAATTGTGTTTTGTGGCTCATGATCACCATCTTCCATGGGATCATTATCTTCAGCTTTGATATTCACACCTCCATGTTCGTCCACTTTGAAAACCATATTCTCTTAGTTGTGTTGATCCATACCATGTGCTATGGGGTGCTTGACCAATATAAAATTGATAAAGATAAATAAACCATGATCACGATCTCATCATCAAGTGATTTATTATGTATATAAATTGTTAAAACGATATAATGAAAAACTTACCAATGGATGATAATCATGTCCACCTTCAATGTGACCATGTAGCCTACAATGTTTCTTAGCTATTTTGATTAGAAGTAATCTAATCTTTAACCCCTTACAAATTTTGCAGGGACAATAACAGTTTCCATCACCTTTTCTTTTCAAGTTAGACCACAATCTAGCAATTGTCTCCTTATTTTGTTGTTCGCTGATATTGTCTAACATGGTCTTTCTTCACAGGTAAGAAAATCGGGCTATAGAACTAGTTATATAGAAGTTGAAATGTTAGTTGTGAAATCATGTTTCAGTATAATATACCAAATTAAATTACTTGAAAATAGAAATTATCATCATTGAACCAAAAACATTTAACTCTTCTTTTTCATCTCAAAACATATCTAATGGCTTTGTGGTATGCAATCCTTGTATCATATCTTAAGTTGACTAATGTTTAATTGGGGTAATCCATGTGTGTCTAATATGAATTCAGTATCCTAAACATTGGAGAGACCTTATAACCAATGTGGTTGCTGTCCTAATATGAAATACTGAGTTCTACCCTTGCCTTTGCATCAAACTTCTCACATCATGTTTCTTCAACAAAACACACTAATATGAATTGAGCCAACACCATGAGGATAGGGTCAATTATCATGGAAACTAATCAGAATACATGAAGACAGGGTTCACACATAAGTGTTGGCTCTCAACAATGCCACACTTCCAAAATTGTCAGTCTCAAGACTTCTCCTATTGGGTCAACACTCATTGATGGCTACAAGGCCAAATCAATGTATGCAGGCTTCGACCTCCTTACTCTAGGCTTGGAGGATCCTACACAAGGTCTATGAACACTCACTTGGTATTACAATAGAAAGAGCCTTCCTCTATAACTTTGTTTGCAATGTACACATCAATATTGGTAATAATTGTTATGATGGATGGTCTATTAGGACGGTAATTAAAATACTTATTATTTTTCCACCCTTTGAAACTAAAACAAGGTATTTGACTTGGCAGGGTCTCCACACATCACTTCAACAACAAACATTAGGCAATTCAACCTTTTGCCTTCTCAATGCAATTTTTTTTGTCTTTCACTAGTTTTCTCAGTCCGATACATAGGGATATTAGAGCTTTCATGGCATCATCACACGCGCCTTCCAATATGTATTCCTTTCATATTTTAGGTGCCTACACACTATGTTGTTGTTAAGTATTGATGTAGTCTTAAGACATCTCATGAATCCATTACATGTCCACACTTGGGTTTACAAACACAACTCTGTCAAAATAAAAATAATATCACTAGTAAAACTATGACTGTGACAATCAATACCCTTAGAACAGTCATAGAAATTTAATCTATTTCATTTGGTTTTGATCCACAAACCCTTCCAAAGGTTTCATAGGGTCCCCTCACCCCTCTCTCTATCATCAACCACTTTAAAATACCAATCGCTTGATCTTCCCACCAAATTCTTCACTCTTACTACCTTTTACTGACTGATACATAAAGATATCAGACTGTCCTCATGCCCAAACGTACCAAATCTAATTTGGAGCTCTGCACACAACATAATATGATACATAGCATGAAAAAAGGTCTTCCCACACATTTGGGTGAATTTATATGCATGGGAGACCAAACTATACATTATTTACTCCTCTCGGTAAACACTAGGCAGGGTTTTGACATTTTTTGGTAAAACTATGATATCTAATTTAAAACACAATGAAATTCAATGCCACAAAAAGAAAAAAATGAAGTTAACTCACTAATATACCACATCCAATCAACTTCCCATCAAATTATGATGATTTTCACAATGAAAAATGAAGAGAATCAGACTGAAATGTCAAAAAATGCACATAAAACCCCAATTCCATTAAGAAAAACTCTTGGATGGCATGCCAAAAGGCCTATTTATTCCCATCCAAGTGGGTTACAACCTCAAACCACCATAAACTAACTTTCCAACCGTATTTTTAAGAATTTTCTACAAGAAATGCAAAATTTGTCATGGCAATATGATAACATTTTTCCCAATGGACTTCAAACTTTCACAATTAGGTCTCTATTTGTTGTTAGAATGCGATATATGACTAAGTATTAGAAGATCTTACTAACTTGGGTATCATGCTTTTATGTGTCTCTGACATGACTCCTAGTAACTATATAAGGATCTTACAAGTCCTAGATCTATGCCTTGTCTTTTTGATATGGATCCTGTTGGATATCATTGGCATTTGATGAACTCGCATGTTGATATGATGATACTATATGTTGTCATTGATGTCAATAAGCTCATTCAAACCGGTATGAAGAGGTATGAGGTTATTCAGTGAACCGGTGTGGGGGTTTCACTAAGTGTGATTACCGGTTGGTAGTCTCAGCTCAAGGGTTATCGGTTTGGTGATCCAGCTTGTGTGATGCAACCGATGATACTCTGGATGAGTTAGCTAAGAGATGTGAATGAGATCTAGGGTGCCACATCAGCTTTGTGCACATGAAGGATTGTCTTAAGGATCTTGCATGAGAAGATCGACCGTGTTTGAAGTATACCTTGGGAATGATCATTCTTCTTAATGATATGAGAAGAGAGCATGATGGGTTATTGATTCCCATGTGTGGTGATGAATGAACAATGCAGATTGTCTTGTGATCTATTTCAAATTGTAATACTCTATGCAATATGATTGGATGGTCAGGATTGGACTGCCTATGTTGTAAACCTAAGATGCTTAGGGTTTAGGGTTTATGCTACCGACCTATCTGTTACCTATAAGGTCGATGATGTTTGTATTGGAAAGTTGTTGGCAAATGTTGTGTGTGTGTATCCGAGTGAAGAGATACTTGATACTTGCCAGACTAGTAAGAGGGAAAACTGTAGAGTGTGATTGCAGAGTAGAGGATATAAAAAGGATCTACCTTGGCATGTAGTGCTATCATCAGATCAGAGTTTTTATCTGTTGTCTTCTAATCATTTCAACAATTGGAAAATCCCTTTATCGGATAGCTTTAACAGGCTCATTGTAAAACTTGTAATAAGGTGACTCAAGATCATTGAGTTCTTCAAATCCTCTAGTGAGGTAACCTTTAACATGGTATATAGCCATCCCTTAACCGGGTGATCTTTAATAGGATCGGTTCCTAACAAAACCTTATTGTAAAGTCTTTAACCAGACTAGGCTTCTAACAAGGCGAGCTTCAAAAGAGTTCAAAATATGCTTGTGGGTACTCATCCCCATAGTGGTTTTTCCCATTTGGGTTTCCATGTGAAAAAAATTGTGTGTTATGTGTTATGCATTTTTCATGTGATGTTTCTGAATGATTTGGTTGAAAGATTATCCATGCAGAGTTATTACTAGCATATCACATGTATATGTTTATGGGTGAAGTCAATGTCATGTATTAATTATATTTGGAGTATTGAAACTTATCAGTTTATGGTGTCTGGTATCTTACTATGTTTAACCGGTATTACCATGGTTAAGTTCAGTAGTGATGATAACCAGTTGGTATTGTTTTGACCAGATAAGTTGTTGAGAAAGTTTTTTTTTCTGTACTTATTCATCCCCCTCTCAGTACCGGTTGGGATATCTATTGTTCATCATTATTCATCAATTGGTATCAGAGCTCCTCTAGGCCCTCAATGATATAAGCTTAACCACTTGAGGTAAAAGATCCTATTGTAATGATGAAGAGGGAAGGTCCTTAGTTCAATAGAGACAACTTTAAGATATGGAAAGACAAAATGAAGATTTACATCAAGAGTATGGGTGCTCAACACTGGAGCTATGTTGAGAATACCTTTGTGACTCCCATTGGCACTCTGACTGATGATCAGGAGAGAGAAATCTAGGAAAATGGGCAAGTCATGGAAGCCCTTATTAGCAGCCTGTCAGATATTGAATTTATTGATGTTCAAGACAAGGACACACCTAAGGAAGTATGGGATGCATTGGAAAAAATCTATGGTGGTGATAAGCATGTAAAGCAAGCTAAGGAAGAAAGCCTTAGAGGTAAATTTGAGGATATGAGGATGGTTGAAGGTGAAACCATTCAGCAGTATGGCATTAGGATCAAGACTGTGGTTGGAGATATCAAAAACGTTGGTGGAACTATTGATGATACCATTGTTGTTAGTAAAGTCCTTAGATCATTATTACCAATTTATGCAATCAGAGTTGCTGCTATCCAGGAAGTGAGGTCTATTGATAAAACCAAAGTATCCTTAGATTCTATTATTGCAAAGCTAACTGCATATGAGTTGAATAGCTATGATGGTAGTGTTCAGAAGACTGAGTCAGCCTTTAAAGCATCTACTATACCATCCAGAAAAGGAAAAGAAACTAGTACCAGTTATGAATCCAGACAATGCAGAGATATGGATGATGAAGAGATTCTAATGGATTTCGAAGCTCTTCTTGCTAAAAGACTTCCGAAGGGAACTGGGAAGTATAGAGGTAAAATTCCTTTGAAATGTTTTTCTTGCAACAAGATAGGACATAAAGCTGTTAATTGCCCTAACAATGATAATAAGGATAAACCGAAGGGGTTGATAAAGTATAAAGGAGGAAACAAAAGAAATTATCTAGTTGTTGTGGATGAAGGTGTCACTGATGAAGAGTCAGAGGATAAAGAAAAAGCAGACATAGTGTTTGTAGCAGTAAAGGAAGAAACATCCAACAAGAAAGCTCTTGTCTCTCACATTGACAACTCCAATGAGTGGATAATTGATAGTGGTTGTTCTCACCATATGACTGGCAACCAGAGAAAGTTTCTATCTCTAGAGGAATATGATGGAGGTGTTGTCAGATTTGGCAACGATGCACCATGCTTGGTAAAAGGTAAAGGATCCATCTCACTGAATGGAAAGAGCAGTGCAGATGATGTCTATTGGGTAGAAGGACTTAAGCATAATCTCTTGAGTGTTGCTTAGTTGAATGACAAAGGACTAGTTTTGGAATTCAAAAGCGAAGTCTGCAGTATAATTAGGAAGAATGGTGAACTTATAGCCACCGATAAGTAGACTAGAGGTAACCTATTTTAGTTGAATGCCAAGATAAGTCCATGTCTAAAGGCTAAATTTGATGACAGTTGGATATGGCATAGAAGACTGTGTCATATGAACTTTGACAATATTATTAAAGCTAGTAAGATCAAGGTGGTAAGAGGATTACCATTGCTTGACAAACTTGAGAATTCTTTGTGCAGAGAATGTCAACTTGGGAATATGTCTTCTTCAACTTTTAAAGGTAAGTATTTCTCAGCAGAGCATTTACTTGACCTTGTGCAGACTGATTTATATGGTCCTATGAAAACTAGAAGTATTTAGGGAGATAGGTATTTTATGATTCTTACTGATGACTGCTCAAGAATGATGTGGGTCACATTCTTGAAAGATAAATTTGAAGCATTTGGAAAGTTCAAAGCTTTTAGAGCATTAGTAGAGAAAGAAAGTGGTTAAAAGATAAAATGCCTGAGAGCTAATCAAGGTGGAGAATTCACTTCTGATGAATTCAATAAGTACTGTGAAGATAATGGTATTAAGAGGCAACTATTTGCCCCAAGAACACCACAACAGAATGGCATAGTAGAAAGAAATAACAAGACTGTAGTCGAAGCAGCTAGAACAATGTTGATCCAAGGAAAGGTTGTTCACACTTTTTGGAGAGAAGCAGTGAGCACTGCAGTCTATACTATGAACCAGGTACTCATCAAGAAAGGCAAAAACAAAACCCCTTATGAGTATTGGATCGAGAAAACTCCCACTGTGAGTTACTTTAAAATGTTTGGTAGTAAGTGCTATATCAAGAGAGGTGAGCATTTGAGCAAATTTGATCCAAAATGTGATGAAGGAATATTTCTGGGATATTCCACCAAGAGCAAAGCTCTCAAGTGCTAAAATAATAGAACTTAGAAAATTGTTGAAAGCATCAATGTCAGGGTTGATGAATCCCCTAAGGAACCTAAGGAAACATGCAACGAATAAGTAGAAGATGAACCGGTCATAGCCTTCTGGGAATCGGTTAAGAAAGAAACTTACAAAAATCTCAGTGTTCCTATAGAAGTTGCAGTAATAGAAGAAGAAGAGGTTAGTGAAGAAGAAGAACAAGAAAGGCTAGCAGATCAGGCTAGAGTCATTCCAAGATATGTGAAGTTACATCATGATCCAAAGAAAATCATAGGAGATAAAGATGCAAGAATACTCACTAGAAGAAAAGTGAAGGAGAATTCTTGCATGATTTCTGAATTTGAACCCAAGACTTCCAAAGAAGCTCTTACAAATGAAGATTGGATTAAAGCAATGGAAGAGGAGCTAGATCAGATAGAAAAGAATGCAACATGGTCTTTGGTGCCCAGACCTGAACATAAAAATGTCATAGGTACCAAATCGGTCTTTAGGAATAAGTTGAATGAAGAAGGCACAGTTGTTAGGAACAAGGCCAAGCTTGTATGCAAGGGATATGCTCAGGAGGAGGGAGAAGACTATGGAGGAACCTTTGCTCCTGTGGCTAGACTAGAAGGTGTTCGAATGCTGCTTGCATTTGAAACATTTAAGGGACTTAAGGTTTATCAGATGGGTGTGAAGTCTACTTTTTTGAATGGAATCCAAGAAGAGGAAGTGTATATAGAGCAACCAGAAGGGTTTGCCTTATCGAAAGATAGCGACATGGTATGTAGATTACACAAAGCCCTGTATGGACTGAAACAAGCACCTAGGGCATGGTATGAAAGACTACACTCTCATCTTGTGAATATTGGATTTCAGAGAACAAGTGAAGATAGCAACATCTACTTGAAATCAGAAGGTGATCAGATTTTAATTTGTGAAGTGTTTGTGGATGACATAATCTTTGGAGGAGATGATAAAATGAGTCATGAGTTTGTAGATGAAATGAAGAAAGAATTTGAGATGTCCTTAATAGGAGAGATAAAATTCTTCTTTGGTTTACAGATTCAACAAATGAAAGAGGGTATCTTTATTACCCAGTCTAAGTATGTCAAAAAGGTATTGAAGACTTTTGGCATGGAGGAAAGCAAACCGGTTAGTAAACTAATGGTAATTGGCTGTAAACTAACCAAAGAAGATGTTTCAGCACTGGTGAATGAAAAGGAGTACCGATCAATGATTGGTAAGTTGCACTATGTGGTGCACAATAGACCAGATATTGCTCATGTAGTAGGCATAGTAGCTCATTTTCAGAAATGTTCAAGAGAATCCCACTTGGTAGCTGTGAAAAGGATTCTTAGATATCTAAAAGGAATAGTTGATTATGGATTGTGGTATCCATATAATGGTGACTATGATCTTGTTAGTGAACAGATTTTGCCTTTCTTAAAAATGATCAATTTCAAACTCTGTCACCTTCTTTAAAAGACAAGTGTTCAACTAAACAGTTGGGCAAGTGTTATATAAACCACTTCCCTCTGAATTTTCCATAGGTACAACTCCCTATCTTAGTTATTCGGGGAATAATCTAATTAATTTTTGATTGGTATGCTTTTAACCTGAAAGCATGTAAGGTTGCCTACTTCATTCCTAGATGAGAGGCCAACATTTCACACATATTTCAGAGAAAAATTAACTTTCCAACCGTTTCAACACAAGAGATGGAAGTAACTGAAACAAAGTTCAGAACACCATTCTAACAATTCAGATAAGAAAAGAATAGATAAGAGAAACCAAATCTATCTTCAAGCACAAATCTTATTTTTAAAAAAAAAACTCATAGGAAGGAGTCCCAGAAAAATAATAATTTTCTGCACTAGAAAGGTGATTACTGTTGTTTGATTAGATCAACATATGCAAAGATATGAGACTACACAGATTCAAAACCCACAGATTTTCCTTCTCCCAAAAATAGTATGATCTTTTATATATATATTTTATGCGACAAAGGCATGACAATACATCTATAAATCCTTTTCTATTCTAGATTTTAAAGTCTGATCCTTCCTTCCACAAAACAAAGGAAAATAAAACCAAAAACTAAGTAAAATTCTTAACAAAATCTAACCCCCTTATCCTTTATCTTCCTCTAATTTATAGTTTTTAGAACAGGGGAGGTCTCCCTGAAAACTCGACCTCCCCCAAATCAGTTATGAAACTAACAATATATAATTGGGCCAGATGTCCCGAAGTCTTTGCATAAACATGAAAATCACATAAAAATAGGGCCTAGATCAACGCATTATGCCACTTTCCCATTATCATCATCTTCTTCACTTTCCTGGGCGTCATGGGCAGTTGCGAGTTCTTGGATTATAGATTGGTTCGGATCCTTTATTGCCTTGAGCTTTGCCTTCACCGCTTCCTTGTTCCACCTGTACCTTACCATCTTTTTGGCATGTTTCGGTAACTGATCGTTACCGATAAACATCATGGACTTGATCCGAGTGACTTGCGTTATATCCTCAAGAGTGAAATTTCCCTTGGCTTTGATTTTGTCCATGTATATCCTGAAAACCTTTATTGCATCCTGCGTGTTCAGCTTGCAGATCCCTAACTGCCAATCATGGTCAGGATTAACCACTTTGTTGTCCTTAACTAAGCTACATTGGAGATCCTGAAGCTCATACACAAAGGTCTTGGCATCGAAAATCACAAATTTAAAGGTGAGCACCCGCCACATTATGGTCTTTTTCAATATGAAGAGCTGGCATTCATCTGTCACCAATTTGATTGAATGCTTTGTCAGGAATCTGGTAACTCCATACTCTTCAATTTTGATGAACATCAACAAGACATTCTCCCACTTATGTTCCTCTTTCTCCCATGGCAACATCTGATTTTGAACTTCTGCGATGAGGCTTTGTATCTCATCACATAACTTCCAGGAGTCAGTGATATACTTCTCTCCGTCCTTGACTATTCCTTCGATCCATCTCTCCATGGCCTCTGCAATGCTTTTGGCTTGTTGAACTTGGCTCATTAACTTTTTATTTTCTCGTGAAGTCGGATCAAAGTTCTCTGTAGCATGAGATATAGGGAGTGCCCCAAAACAACCAATGTTGTCGATGAACTAGGCAAGAATATTTATGTGTTGCTTTATCTCTCTCTTTTCCCGCCTGTCTTTCTCTGATCTGGTGAGCATTTTCTTTGTCAATACCTAAAAGAAATGTTTGTCTAAGTCCCTACTCATATTTCCCAGCTCCACCTTAGTGATCTTAAAATCATCTGTACTGGCTTCCTTGTTTTCATCCTTGGGCTTGTATGAGGCAATTTCAGCAACCCATTTTGTGGTTCCTTCATCATTATCCAGGCGAGTGGCTGTTTTGAACTTTTTCAGCTTGGGGCCCTTCTCTATATACTTAACGACCATCTCCTGAATTGGAATAGTCATGAGAAGGAAATTCTGCTTTTTGTTTACCGAAGTGGTTAACCACTTAGGGGTTGCACTCGAACTGGTTGTTCCTTCGGCCACTTTGGGGGGTGATGTCAAGGCTATGGTAACATCACGGGAGTCCATGGTATGAATGATGTCACTGTCAAGGTCTTCAACCTTGAATATCTAAGCATCAAGGATCTTATCTTTCATCGTTGTATCCTTGGCTTGGTCCATCTTTCTCTGAGCAGCACTTCGTGACCGAGTATGTTGAGGTGTGGAGAAATCCAAAGCTAGATTTGACTTGTGCCTAACCTGAGGCAGCCTTTTATCCTTACTTGCATGAACCGACATAGAAGCATTGTTAGAAAAATGCTTAGGTGAATGTAGGGCAACTTCACTATTTCTCGTAGAATTAGACTTGGAGCCTAATTTCACTGCTTTCTTCCTAGCAACCCACGCCACGGTTCTCTCCAAAACTCCTTTGGTTCTTAGTTGTATATCATCTTCCTCTTCCTCATCCCAGTTGATTGAAGGCACCTCAGTTTCTGCTCAGGCTAAGTATCCAGGTTCAAACAGTTCCAGATAGTCCTCTTCGAGCCCTTTAATGTCCATCTTTACCTGTAGTGAAATAACTTGCTCTAACACCATCCTCATGTTTCCCCTTTTGAACACCTTGAGTTCATCACTAAAATCTTCCCAGAAGTCTTCTAATTGTGGCATTGGGAGATACGACATTAGACCGAGACTTCAGGAAAAACCCTTATTATCAAAACCTTTCCTTTCAAGATACAGGGGAAAATTGACGTTCTTGAGATCCGCTCCAATACTCAAGGCATCTGACATTCAACTATAGGACAACACACCTAATTGGATGGGAAAATGACCCTCCAATTTATCCCTAGGTTGCGCCTTTTTAATCATAGAGGTCAGCTACCTACATATCTCTGCTAAAACAAAGCAATCTAAACAAAAATGAGGGAGCTTGAAGGGTTCCTCTTCAAAGCCACCTATCCTTATATAGCAGAAATGAGGAAACTAGATAAAGAAACTGCCAAACCTCTTTTTCAATTTTTGCACATCCTTGGAGATTCTTTTGGTTTTCATATTTTTCAATTCAATGCACAAATCACCCAAAAAAGCATTGTGTACCCTTCTAAAATCCTACAAGGCATTATCATTTTGTAGCATGGGGTAAAAATCATACACGAGAACATCCTCCTCAGTGAGCTATCTTGGTATTCCAACTAACTCCTTAACACATGCCAAACAGTATACAAGATACGAAGACATGAAGAAATTCTGCTTAAACTGTTTAGCCATACTCAGTTGCTCCCTCGGTGAATCAGCAATCAGTTCTGCCCAATCAAGGTATTGCTTCCCCTCTAGTACTAGCTGCACATAGCAATAAATCTAGTTGTCGAAACTGTAGGCTTCTGCAGAACCTCTGACTCAGTGCAACAAAAGCATGACATTGTGAATGTGAGGCAGCATGTGATTCTTATTGGGATTCTTGGTCAATTTGGAACCACCCCTTTGAGGAACCTTCAACCAATATTTTGCCACGTTATTTCGGTGTCCAGTTCTGTCTGTGTTGAACTCAGTGATTGATTGAGTAGGGGAAAAGTTGGAGAACTGATAGTCAGGTATCTTGAAGACAGAGGAAATCACTACACGGTTTATGGCAAGAAGGGTTTCACCATTGTCGCTCCTACTGGTTTCAGAGACTAGATCATACCTAGCGATACATTCCCCAACCAATTCTAGGCAAGGGATAGCTGGGGGAAAGGCTGCCACCTCTATGAGACCGCTAGTCAAAACCTCCACACCAAAAGAACCATCAATTCCCTTGAATACCCTTTCTTTTAAAACTTCAAGATTTTCCCCTTTAAGGTCGGTATCACAAACTATGGGCTCTGTACATGCAAGGCTAAAAACATTCCCGAACAAGTGCAGTGTGGACTTCATACTTCAAAGTGATAAGCCTTAATTTGTTGCAGCAACCCTACTACGAGAGAAGAAATACAGGTAAAAATCACTAGAGAGAACAAGAAATGGACTCACCTTCAAAGTTGAGCAACCAGACGACTACCAGCGATTAAAACTTCTATCCAGGAAAAATAACACTGCAGCAGCGAGGAACAAATTTTCAGAGAACGAATCCTTCATACCTTATAACGAGGACAATGATACAAAACTATTAAGTGCAATAATTCCAATTGTCAATTTTAGTGTGTTAAGTTTGTGGATTGGACATCGCACGCATGCATTGAATGCATGGCAGCATTTTTGAAGTAACTGCCAGTTCCCGAAATGATTACTTACTTTGAAACGCCAAGAATTGACGTCACTTAAGACATGGTTCACCTCCCTCATATTTGGCAATCAATGCACCATCAAATCATTTAACATACGGGACCCACCAAATTTGAATACATATGAACATCCTGAATAGACTTCATTGGGGTTCAAGTAGTTCAAGGTGTACATTGCACTGAGGGGAAATCTTTCCTGAGAGTATTAATTTTGTCAAGTGTTGCTGACCATTTGTGTTGTATTGAACATGTTGAACACGTTTGAACCTTTTGAACTCGGTTCAATGAGTTCAACACCTAGAGAGAGATGATGTAACACGTCACTGGACAAGACCCATAAAGAGCCGTTGCAAAACACTTTAAGAAAATGTTAGTATGAAAAATCCCTTGAACACCTAGGAACCCGAGGAACCTAAATGAACCTGATGAACTCAATTCAAGATAGTTCAAAGTGTTCACGGAGTTCAACCAATTACTAAAACTCCACATTTTTTATTGAAAGATGATTTACAAACGGACTAAGGGCTTGAACCGAGGTATTACAAGAAAGACAAGGACTCTAAAAGGAATTTTAAAAGGGAATTCATTCTTATTATATAGGAAGAATGATGAGGTAACATTGGCTCTGACTAGGGATTGCATTTTGCGAAGAAGAATGCAAAGAAATCTGAATCTCTTGTTTCACATGGCCAAAAGTAGATAGGGGACTAAAGGAGACTCACACCTATACAGACACTTAAACAAAACACCTAAGCTACTATATACAAAAATTCTTGACCATAGGACTCATAGTTTGTAGAGCTTGAGATCTTGCCCATTATAGGTATAGGGCATAAGCGTTCCATCAGAATAGCTGAGTCTAAAAGCATTTTGTACCACCACTTCATAGATCCTAAATGGGCCTTTCCATAATGAGTCAAATTTATCATGTGCACCCTTTGGTTCCTTCCTTTTATCCCATAACAATACCTCATATCCTTCAAGAAAACCTCTTGGATGAGCTCTCATGTCAAAAATCTTCTTCACCCTGCTTTGATGTTTTGTAATTCTGTCCACCAATATCTCTCTTTCTTCTTCCAGCTTCATTAGATACATGACCCTCTTTTCTAGAACATTCTAAAAAAAAGAATCTTCAATTACTGTCTAAAATTTGGCCATAGACAATTCCAGGCGTAAAGAAAGTTTCGCACCAATCCCATATACAAGCTCAAAGGGTGTCATTCTGATAGCTCATTTAGGCATAATTCTGTCTGCCCATAGAGCCTCATATACCTTCTTATGCCAGTTTTGAGCATTTTCATCCACCAGCTTCTTCATAATCGCTACCAGGTTCTTGTTGCTTGATTATGCCAATCCATTACCCTGTGGAAAGTAATCAAAAGAATGTGAGAGAGTAATTTGATGTTCATAGAAAAACATGGTTAGTTCTTCAGAGGAGAAATACAATGCGTTATCTGCAACAATCTTTTGGGGAACTCCAAAATGGACCAAAATATAATCATTGAGAAAGTTACACATGACCTCTGAATTCACCTTCTTAGTGGGAATGGCCTCCACCCACTTGGTAAAATAATCAGTTGTTGTCAAAATGTACATATGACCAGCGCTTGAATGAGGATTTATTGGCCCAATGAAATCAATACCCCTTTGTTTAAAGGGCTCATCTATTACCACAGGCCTTAAAGGCAGAGCCACTAGATGTGGCTTCCCGGAAAAGAGTTGGCATTTTTCACATTCCCTAACATAACGTATGCATCTCGAAACATGCCAGGCCAATAGAAGCAATTCCTTAAAATCTTAAAGGCAGTCACAGAGGAGGAAAAATGCCCGCCGTAGGCTTCATCATGATTAACTTCCAGAAGCTTTCGATGTTGAGGCTTATCCACACACCTTAAGTAAGTACCATCTAAACCTTTCTTGTACAAGACATCTCGCCAAATAACATACTTAACAGCTTTTAATTTCAAATTCCTTTGCTCCTTTGCAGACAGATGATTTGGGTAGCTGCCATAAGTCAAATAGTAGGCCACATCAGAGAACCATGTATCCTACAATCCAATGAATAGGGTCAACGGTAACTCTTTTCCTATTTCCACCTCATTTTCTGCTATCAATTTACATAAGCCTTGCCCCTTCACTGTCTTTGTAGGGCGAATGTCTAAGTCATATTCCTGGATTTTTGTTACCCACATTGCTCTTTTGTTGAGTCCAACCTCCTGCTGAGTTAGAATGCTTTTTGCTGCAGAATCTGAAACAAAAACCATAGCACGAGAATGCAAAATGTAATACCAAAATTGTTTTTCAGCCTTGACCATAGCAAAGGCTTGTTTCTCTGAAAGTGAATATTTAAGCTCATGTTTCTTGAGTGGAACACTCATGAACGTTATAGGTGCTTTGACCCTAGATTCATCCATTTGCAACAGTATTCCAGACATCGTATGTTCTGAGGCATAGCAATATATAATGAAATTCTTTTTGAAATCTGGGTTGATGAGAGTTGGCGCATTAGCAACTGAACCTTTGATTCTTTCAAAAGCTTCTTTGGCCTCTTCAGTCCATTTGAAGGGATGATTTTCGCTCAACAAGCCGACGACGTGTTTGGTAGTTTCTACAAACTCTGGTATGAATCTCCTTAAGAAATTCACTTGACCAAAGAAAGACCTTACTCCAGTCCTATTTAAAGGTAAGCTGAGACGTTGAATTGCATTAACTCTCTTAGGATCAATCTTGACTCCTTCTTTTGAAATGATGTGCCCCAGTAATTTTCCCTTAGTTACACAGAAAACTGACTTCTTTGGGTTCAGGGAGATTCCATGCTCTTGACAACACTGCAGAACTGCCCTTAGATCCTTGAGATGATTCTTCCTCTCTTTAGAGAACACTGTCAGGTCATCCAAGTAAACAACATTAATTCTATCATGAAAATCCTTAAAAGAGGAATCCATAGCCCTTTGAAAGGTGGCTCCAACATTTATTAAACCAAATGGCATATGATTATATGCAAATGTTCCCCATGGAGTGATGAATGCTATCTTGTGTTGTTCATTCCTTGCAATGCTAATCTGATTGTAACCAAAAAAATCATCTAACACTGACATCATTTCTGACCCAGATACAGTCTGCAGAATATGATCCATATTGGGTAAGGCATAGTTATCCTTAAGACTTGCCTGATTTAGATTGCGAAAATCCACACAAATCCGAATTTCTCCATTCTTCTTCCTCACAGGCACAATATTGGCCACCCAGGTAGAATGATGAATTGGATATATGATTCTAGCTTTAAGCATTTTATCAACCTCTTTAAAGACTGTGTCTGCCATTATAGGGCTGAAATTTCTCAATTTTTGTCTGAAAGGAGAGACACCTGGCTTCAACAGAATCTGATGTTGAAAATGCCCATCCCTAAACTCCTTTAGATCATCATAGGACCAAGAAAATACATCAATGTATTCTTTCAGTAGCGCGCTAAGTATTCATTTTTCCTTTGGAAAACAACATTTGCCAATTGTTACCACTTTAGGGTTGGATTCATCTCCCAGGTTAATCTTCTCACAACATCCTTTCCCGTCATCCTCAGGGGATTTCTTGCATATGAACGCATCATCTTGGGTGAAAAACCTCTCCAGAGTCACTAGCCCTTTTAGAATTTTGTTTCCTTTAAGCTGAATGAAATTATTTGCAGGATCAACACCCAGGTCTGGACTAAACTCCTTGCAGTCATCTTCAGAACCTTCAAAATATGATTAGGAGAATGAACAAGCACACTCTAGAAAATCTTTGATCTGAGCATCTATATCAAAAACCTGCCAATGGTTTACATTATCAGGGATGCTAGGCCTATAAATCATTTCAATCCTATAAGAACCATCTTTAAAGTCAGGGTGTGGTAGCAAAAGAGAAGCTGAAACGACCAATGAATCAACCCTAGTGTTTTGATCCCTTGATATAGCTTCAATTGAAAAAGCATCAAAAAACTCTATCTCATCCCAAACCCTATTTCTATAATGTCTCAACCTATCATTTTTGGCTAAATAAACATTTCTCACCTGCCTGACAATCAGCTCCGCGTCCCCCTTAACCCTGAGCAATTTAATACCTTTACACTTGGCTTCATTTAATCCTAACAGCAATGCTTCATACTCTACAGTATTATTAGTATTCTTAAAATCCAACATGAAAGAAAAAGGGAAAATGTTACCATTAGGTGACAACAAAACTACCCCTGCTCCAGAGCCAGAGTTGGTGCAACTTCCATCGAATTCCATCTACCACAACCCGCCAAGTTCATCAACTGCTTCTCCAGGTGCAAGGATGAGATAGTTTCCGAGCTCGCATTCTTGGAATAGAATCTAGGCTTTAGGGTTATCAGAAGGAAAAACAGTGTACTTATTTTTTGGTTCAGGCTCAAGCTTGATTTTCTGTTTCCCAAGCAGAATAATAGCTTCTGACCAGTCCATCTTGATTCCCCCCCCAAGATCCTTATAGAAAGTTCTGCTTAAAAGCATCCCATAACTTGCAGGAATGTCAGCAACCAAGATAGTCAATTTTACCCTTTTATCAGGACATGTTGTTGTGTGTGTGAAAAGTGGTATGAGAATCTGTATCTGCAAGACACAACACTTCAATTAAGTCATTACATGCATGGTTAATCAGATATAATCAATGAATAAATAAACCATAACAAATTGACCCATTGCCTTCTAAAAGATGCGAGTATAAGATTGCTCTCAGATTATTAGCAATACCAGTGACTAGACAACATCAAGACGAAGGATTTTATCTATATGAACATGATGAATGCTAGATGGATGCAATATTAAACTAAATGATTTAATTAATATGAAATAATTAATATGCAATATATCAATGAAATCCTAGAGCAAAAATAGTATAATCACAATATATTCTCCAGCCTCTCTTTGAATGAGAGATGAGCCTGAATTTATAGAAAATTCAGAAAGAAACCAACGGTTGAGATCAAATGATGATGAGCGGTCAAGATTTTCCAAGAGGAAGCACAATCCAGGTGAATTGATGTGATTGGATGCTTTTCTCAGTTTTAAAGGAAATTGAACTAAAATTAAGATTAAATCAAGAAAAAACTGATTTAAAGGAAATTGAACTAAAATTAAGATTAAAATCAGGAAAAAACTGATTTATTCTCTATTTCATTCAATTTTAATATTCAATTGTTTTAATTCTTTTCTTTGAGATTATCTATCAATTTTTAATTTGTTTTTTTTTCAAGATTATCTGCAATTGATTTCTTTTCTTAGATTTTAATTCTTTTTTGTCAATTAATTCCTTTTTTGATTTATTTCCATTTTTGAAGATTTGTGCTCAATTGATTTATTTAATTTAAATTAATTTTTCTTTCTTGATTTGTTTCCTTTTTTGAAGATTTATGGCAATTTGATTTATTTAATTAAATTAATTCCTCTTTCTTGATGTGTTTCCTTTTTTCAAGATTTATGGAAAATTGCTTTATTTAATTAAATATGCTAGGATATTTAATTAAAATAAATAAGATAATTGTTTAAAATGATTTACTTGGAATGATTTAATTAATTAAATAAATATTTAATTAATATTGAGTGATTGATTTGCCATGTGACATTTGATGATTTTAGGAATTAATTGTGTGCTCAAGATTTATTTAATTGCCTTTGGTTAGGACCTTGGTGACGTTGTCGAGATTAGGGGCCTATGGTTTAGATGACCATTTTTAAGGTATTACAGCTACTAGTACTGCTTGAACATCTTTTACCTGTCCGACAAGAGGGACCTGCTTCCTATCCATTGAATAACATCTCCCAAATGACTTGGTAAGAGTTAATCCTAAAGACCTAGCAATAGACGAAGGCATTATGTTATCTGATGCTCCTGAATCTATTATACAATTGCTAAGCTTCTAACCATTCAGGAGGAGGGATATGTAGAAAGGTTCAAGTTTCAAAACCTCAACATCAAGCCTATCTTCAACATTATGGAAAGCGCGGGGATTAACCAAATCAATAGAAGGACACGGAACAGATGAAGGTTTTTTAGCAGCAAACAAATCACTACTCCCCACACATTCATGCACTGAAGACTCTGAAGAAGAGTCTCCTTTTACATACTTAACTAGCTTCTCTAGTTCCTTCAGGTTCAGTTCCAAATATTCAGTAGTGGAAAGTTGAACAGTAGAAGCTTTACAAAATTCAATTATGTCAAAGGAGGAAGAAGAAGAAGAGCTATTTTTATCTTCATGATTCCTTTGCAAAATCCTAACTTTAGGAGTCTTTGAATGAGAGAGAAAGCTATTACTTAGGAGATCTTTACCTTTGAAATTACCTCCAGAAGGGTTCACAAAAGGGGGAGACTAGGAAGTTCATTGTTTCCTTGTAAGGATTGCACATGCAGGATCTTCAAGGGTTGCCAAAATATTACCACCTCTTTCTGAATCTGACTCATATTTGAGGTAGAATGATCCAGAGTCGCCAGGTACCTCTTGAATTTTTTCTGCTTCAGTGAACTCATCTAATTCATCCTTTGTGTTTTTCATTAAATGAACATGTCTTATCATATCAGGACAAGAACCCCCATCATGGTCTATGGTAAGGTGAAATGAACACGTAGCACCCTTGTCAGGAGGAGCCTCTATTTGCAATCTTTGTGGAGCAGCAGGTAATTGCAACGATCGTCCATAGTTATATTGGTTTGGTGTTTTTCTGCTTATATCTTGATAGGGCTATGGATAGGAACTTCCAGGCTTTGGTATCTGCCTCTTCAAAGAAATCATATCATTGACAAGTCATTGAACAACTAGGTCAGTAGAAGAGGTGGATGCCTGAGGTTGACCTTCAAGAGTTTACACATCCTTTCTCCATTTCCCGGTTGTTATTAGGTCATCTTCAAGTTGTATAGCTTTATTTTGCACAGTTTCAAGATCAGCCGACCTATTTCTTCTAAGGTGGAAACCTACATCAGGAGGCATGGATTTTATGAAGAAACATTGTTGATTATCAGCGGTTGGTCTTTTAGCCAGAGGAATTTTATTGATAATCTTATTGTACCTGGCTACATAGTCCCTCATTGGCTCATGATCATTTGTGTGAGCTGAGCCAGGAGTGAGTGCTTATCATCAGCACTCTTGAACCATTTCTCAAAGGCATTTTTCATTGTTTGCCAATCGGTTATGGATCCCGCTCGCAAATGACTGAACCAAGCTACTGCTCCCTCAGTAAAAGTTTGGGCAAAAAGCCTAACAGCCACATCTTCATACTGCACTGCCAGTATCCCAGTAGCTACATTAAAGGAATTCAAGTGCTCCTCAACTGAGACCTTTCCATCTCCATTATACTTAGGTAAAACATCCCTCGCTCCTTTTGGAAGTGGATTATGAGCTCCGAGGGCAAGAGGTCCAACAACAACACCCCATGGTTGGACCATAATGAACACAAGGTAAATAGTTACAAGGGGAGGGGTTTGAACTCTGGTAAGCATTAGTGCTTGCCAAGGATTTGAAGAGGAAGGTATAGGAGTGGTTCTGATAGGAGAGGAAGGTCTACTTTTAACGTTTCTCTTGCGAGTAAAATTTGTGGCAAATGATAACCCTTGCAATTATTCAAAATAATTATCAGTTATTCCCTCTCTCCTCTGTGATCTGGTATAAGGATGAGAATCCAGTGTTGTCACCCCTAGGGTTCTCAGATCTTTAAACAGTTCTTTCAAACTCAGCAATATTCCCATACTTTGGGAATCTGTCTCAGATAGAGAAAACCTATGGTTATTGTCGGTTACTAACTCAACTCTTACATGCTCAAAGCATGCTGGTCTATTGAATGTTCTACTTGTTCGATCCCCAGCAGAGTCGCCAAAAATCTGTTAGTGAACAGATTTTGCCTTTCTTAAAAATGATCAATTTCAAACTCTGTCGCCTTCTTTAAAAGACAAGTCTTCAACTAAATAGTTGGCAAAGTGTTATATAAACCACTTCCCTCTAAATTTTCTATAGGTACAGCTCCTTATCTTAGTTATTCGGGGAATAATCTAATTAATTTCTAATTGGTATGCTTTTAACCTGAAAGCATGTAAGGCTACCTACTTCATTCTTGGAAGAGAGGCCAATATTTCACACATATTTCAGAGAAAAATTAACTTTCCAACTGTTTCAACACAAGAGATGGAAGCAACTGAAACAAAGTTTGAAACACCATTCTAACAATTCAGATAAGAAAAAAACAGATAAGAGAAACCAAATCTATCTTCAAGCAAAAATCTTATTTTTAAAACAAAAACTCATAGGAAGGAGTCCAAGAAAAATAATAATTTTCTGCACTAGAAAGGTGATTACTGTTGTTTGATTAGATCAACATATGCAAAGATATGCGACAACACAGATTCAAAAACAACAAATTTTCCGTCTCCCAAAAATAGTATGATCTTTTATATATATATTTTATGCGACAAAGGCATGACAATACATCTATAAATCCTTTTCTATTCTAGATTTTAAAATCTAATCCTTCCTTCCACAAAATAGGACCTTTACAAAACAAAGGAAAATAAAACAAAAAATTAACTAAAATTCTTAACAAAATCTAACCCCCTTATCCTCTATCTTCCTCTAATTTATAGTTTTTAGAATAGGGGAGGTCTCCCTGAAAACTTGACCTCCCCCAAATCAGTTATGAAACTAACAAGATATGATTGGGATAGATGTCCCGAAGTCTTTGCATAAACATGAAAATCACATAAAAATAGGGCCTGGATCAATGCATTATGCCGCTTTCCCATAATCATCTTCTTCTCTGCTTTCCTAGGCATCATGGGCAGTTGCGAGTTCTTGGATTATAGATTGGTTCAGAACCTTTATTGCATTGAGCTTTGCCTTCGCCGCTTCCTTGTTCCACTTGTGCCTTACCATGTTTTCGGCATGTTTCGGTAACTGATCATTACTGATAAACGTCATGGACTCGATCCGAGCGACCCGCGTTATATCCTCAGGAGTTAAATTGCCCTTGGCTTTGATTTTCTCCATGTATATCTTGAAAACCTTTATCGCATCCTGCATGTTCAGCTCATAGATCCCCAACTGCCAATCATGGTCAGGATTAACCACTTTGTTGTCCTTAACTAAGCTACATTGGAGATCCCGAAGCTCATACACAAAGGTCTTGGCATCGAAAATCATAGATTTGAAGGTGACCACCCACCACATTATGGTCTTTTTCAACATGAAGAGCTGGCATTCATCTGTCACCAATTTGATTGAATGCTCTATCAGGAATCTGGTAACTCCATACTCTTCAATTTTTGTGAACATCGACAAGACATTCTCCCATTTGTGTTCCTCTTTCTCCCATGGCGAAATCTGATTTTGAACTTTTGCGATGAGGCTCTGTATCTCATCACATAACTTCTAGGAGTCAGTGATATACTTCTCTCCGTCCTTGACTATTCCTTCGATCCATCTCTCCACGGTCTCTGCAATGCTTTTGGCTTGTTGAACCTAGCTCATTAGATTTTTATTTTCTGGTGAACTTGGATCAAAGTTCTCCATAGCATGAGATGTAGGGGGCACCCCTAAACAACCAATGTTGTCGATGAACTGGGCAAGAATATTTATGTGTTGCTTTAGCTCTCTCTTTTCCCACCCGTCTTTCTCTGATCTGGTGAGAATTTTCTTTGTTGATACCTAGAAGAAATGATTATCTGAGTTCCTACTCATATTTCCTAGCTCCACCTTAGTGATCTCAAAATCATCTGTACTGGCTTCTAGTTTTCATCCTTGGGCTTGTACGAGGCAATTTCAGCAACCCATTTTCTGGTTCCTTCATCATTATCTAGGTGACCAGCTATTTTGAACTTTTTTGGCCTGGGGCCCTTCTCTGTATACTTAACGACCATCTCCTGAATTGGAATAGTCACGGGAAGGAAATTCCACGTTTTCTTTACCGAAGTGGTTAACCACTTAGGGGTTGCACTGGAACTGGTTGTTCTAAACTTGATTGATCATGAACTACATAAAAAAACAAGGTGTTTAGTTTGATTCAAAGCGACAAAGCTGAATGAAGTCTAATTAACATGATACCGTTCTGGAACTTGATTGAACTTGGGAACGATAGAAAACAAAAGATACCAAACTTGAACTTAATTGATCAAGAAGTGGATCTTACTGATCTAGAACTTGATTGAACTTAGATACAGTGAGTGATGATAAAAATCGATCTTGAACTTGATTGATCAAGATACGATGAAGATAAATTATTCAGCTTGATCAAGAAATGAATAAAATGTAACACCTATTTAGATTTAGCATGATTAAAGATACTCTTTAAACCCTTGATTGAGTTTAAACGAAAAATCAGCTTGATGAAAGGCAATGGAACTGATTAACATAAAGAGATTGATTCAGATAAAAGACAAATATCAGCTTGATATGAAGCGATGAAACTGATATGCCCCTAGAGATTGATTTGGATGAGATGATCGAGAAATCTCAACTTGATATAAAGCGATGAAGTTGAGATGCCCCTAGTGATGAGGTCTTATTTGATTTTCTTTAGTTGAAAAGATTTTTGCTCGACTTTCGATGAAGATTTAAAAATTTTCTCGACATTGAAGAATGTGAGGTCATAAGGTCATGAGTATGCCCCCTCGGGAGCGAAATCGAAAGATAGTGAGGGTTCATGATGATTATAGGCAATTTTGAGCGATAATAAGTTGTTTTGAGCACAAATGATTCAGAGGAATTTTTGAAATTTTAGCGAGAAATTGAGCGCAAAGTTGATTTGTAGAAATTAAATTGAGATTCAGCGTTGATTAACGAGAAATTGAGCGCAATTACAAGAGAGAATGAACTTTTGATGAAAAGCACTAAGTGGTCCAAATTTTGAAATTGACTAGCAAAATGATCTCAATTTTTTATTTCGATCCCGAAAATGGACTCAGGACAACCGATTTACAAGCTCGTGATGTGATTTCATCGTACTTGTGTTGATGGATTATGAGATGTTGTTCTATATGCTTTATTCTATATGTATGCATTTCTTTTCAGCATGAATGTATCCAATGCAAATGATCATGGATGTCTATTTTTGTTTCTTTTCATATGCAAATAAATGATAATGCAAATGAGTAATGAATAACGAGTAATGCAAATTTTTTCATTTTTCTATGCAATAAGATGAATGCAAATGAATGATAATGAATGATGAAATGTTTTCATTTTCCTATGCAATAAGATGGATGTAAATGAATGATAATGAATGCATGAATTTATATGAAATGCTCATGTATGCAGCTAACATCTCAAAACACAAGTACTCGATCAGAGAAATGATGAAAAGAGACCACTTAGCGAAGAAATGAGGACGCTCCAACTCTCATTCAGTAGACAAAGAGGAAGCATTGTTACTATACCGAAATCACTCCAAATTCACAAAATGCAGAATGAAATGCAAGATGAAATGCAAAATGAGATGCAACCTAAACCTAGTCACTGGACTTTGAAAATCTTAATTGTCATCATTGAGCAGTTTACAATTATAGCAGGCAGAATAGAGTTCATTTCTTTTCATGTGCAATATTAATTATCTTGTTCGCAATGACCCTTTTTTTGTTCATATCCTTGGACAAATTACGCATGGACCCGGATTGCACAATGAAGAAATTCCCTCAAAACAAACAAAGAAATGATGGGAACCTCCCTGTAGCATTCAAATAAGCAGAGTTGAGGTATGTGAGGTGATTCCACCTTGATGTGAAGGCTCTTATCACAGACACCTAGCTAATTTAGATGTTTCCAGATCATTGGGTTCATTCCTTCAAGCAGCAAACAAGAAAATATTATGCCCCCAATCCTTGCTCCTCTTAGTCAAGATAGACTTCCTCGAGTTACTCAGAGGGATAATAATAAAAAACCAATATAAAAGACAGCACACAAATACAATTTTCATGCATAGCTCAAATAGTTTAGTGATTGTTTGCCGTTATGTTGTTTTGCTTGTTAATTCAGTGATAAAACTCTTTAGTAGTCAGGAGATAGGTAACTGACTCGGAGTGGACGACCAGGTTTCACTGACGTAAGGTTGACTTGGTTGATACTGCTTAGGACATATATGTGCTCTGTGGATTACCTAAGACTAGGACATTGATCGATTTCAAGCCATGAGGATTCCAACAAACTAGGATGTCACAAAAGTGACTGAAATATGTAAAAGCGAAAGAAAATATGCAGGAAAGCAAGAATGCCAATGTTGCATTGATAGATGGAGTGCTTGAGTACAAGAGGCGCTTGTTTACTAGGTTTTCACCTGCTTGGCAGAGATTCTTTTTTTTTTTTTTTACCAAGGTACCTGTTTACCAAGTTTTCACCAGGGCATTTTTTTTATATTTTTATTATTTCTTCAAGACATTTTTTTTTATTTTTAGGATTTCTTCAAGACATTTTCTGATTTTTAGGATTTCTTTAGGACATTTTCTGATTTTTAGGATTTCTTTAGGACATTTTCTGATTTTTAGGATTTCTTCAGGACATTTTCCACTGTAAAAGTTGTTGGAACAGAGAATATCTAGGTGAAGAATTTCTTCAGATGGATGGTGTTAATCGGTTCACAGAGGTGTTCTCCTTCTGATGTTGAGAGTTGATAGGCACCAGAGCCGAAAGCTGTAGTGATGATATAGGGACCCAGCCAGTTGGGTTCAAACTTCCCTTTGTTATCTCGAAACTGTTGATTTTTAGGATTCTCTCTGAGAACTAAGTCACCAACCTGAAATTCTCAATGTTGAACTTTCTTGTTATATCCTCTAGACATTCTCTTTTGATACACTCTGAGATGATCAAATGCCACTTGTCGACGCTCATCCAGCAATTCAAGCTCTTGCAATCTAGATATTCTATAGTCTTCATCAGTAACAAGACCTTGCAAGGAAACTCTTAGAGATGGTATTTCTACTTCAATGGGTAATACTGCTTCAAACCCATACACCAAAGAAAAAGGTGTAGCCCCAGTAGGTGTTCTGATACTTGTTCTATAAGCCCACAGTGCAGGATTGAGTTGCAGATGCCAATCCTTCCCAGATTTGTTCACTGTTCTGTGCAAGATAGTCAGTAGGTTTTTGTTAGATGCCTCTGCTTGTCCATTACCTTGAGGGTAATATACTGAGGACCAGTGTTGTTTGATTTTAAACTTCTGACAAAGTTCATCTAGATCTTTGTTCTTAAACTGTCCTCCATTGTCTGTTATAATTGATGAAGGTATACCATACCTACAGATGATATAGTTAAGAATAAATAGAGCTACTTGTTTTCCTGTTGCCTTGATGAGTGGAACTGCTTCTACCCACTTAGTGAAGTACTCAGTGGCAGTGATAATAAATTTGTGTCCATTAGATGATGCAGGATATATTTGGCTTATTAGATCGAACGCCCATTGTTGGAAGGGACAGTGCATTACAAATGGTATAAGATCCCTTGCAGGAGTGTGGATAAGGTGCCCATGTAACTGACACTTTTCACAGGTTTTAGCAAATTTTATGGCTTCCTTCTCCATGTCTGGCCAGTAGTATCCAGCCCTTAGTTGTTTTCGCGCTAAATTTAGACCGTTTGAATGAGATCCACAAACACCTTCATGAACTTTGGATAATGCGCGCTAGGACTCCTCAATTTCTAGACATCTAAGCAAAGTATTATCTAAACCTTTCCTGAATAAGTCATTATCAATGATGACGTATTGGGACGCATTTTGGATTAGGTTTCTTTTTTCATTTCGGGAAAGATTGGTAGGGACAACTTGGTCACGTAGGTAAGAGTAAATGTGACTATAACGAGATGAGTCATGTCCAATAATAGAACAGACTACCTGGGACTCAGGAGAATCATAGGCAGGGTAATGTAACTCTTCCACTAGGAATTCAAAGCAAAAAATAGACTCTTGTAGCTGTGGTATAGATGCCAAAGTGGCCATTGCATCTGCCGCTCTATTTGTTGTTCTGGGTATCTGCTGAAATGATATGGAGGTGAAATATTTCTTGAGGTCATCCACCATCCTCTTGTAAGGCATCAGTTTTTCATCTTTCATCTGATATAGGTCATTAATCTGGTTGATAATGAGTTGAGAATCTCCATAGATGTGTAATTCCATGATCTTCCACTCAATGGCCAGCTTGATCCCATTTACCAAAGCTTCATACTCTGCAATATTGTTTGTGCAAGGGAAGAGAAGTTTGTAAGCTTTTGGAATTGAGTATTTCTGGGGAGTAACAAATAGTATCCCAACACCAGAGCCATGTTGAGTAAAAGACCCACGAAAGAACATCTTCCATGATTGTTCAGTAAGGTGCATGATTGATTCATCTGGGAATTCTATATGCAGGGGTTGATCATCTTCAAGTGGAGCTTCAGCAAGTTGGTCTGCGATAACCTATCCTTTGATAGTTGTACGTTCTACATATTCAATGTCAAATTCTGTAAGGACCATGACCCATTTGGCCAGTCTTCCTGTAAGCGTTGCTTTACTGAGAAGGTACTTAAGTGGATCAATCTTGGCTACCAGCTTAATAGAATGTGCCAACATATAGTGCCTTAATTTTTGTGATGCAAAGACTAATGCTAAGCATTCTTTTTCTATTATAGTGTAATTCATTTCATATGACACCAATGTTCGACTGATGTAATAGATAGCTCGTTCCTTTTTATTGTCATCCTACTATGCCAAAAGTGCCCCCAGTGAAGTATCTATAGCTGATATGTACAGGATCAGTGGCTTACCTTGAATCGGTGGCATTAATATGGGTGGATTAGAAAGATATTCTTTGATTTGTTGTAAATGCAGTTTACAATCTTTATCCCAGTTGTATTGAATCCCTTTCCTTAATACCTTCGTAAAGGGTTGAGCCTTGTCAGCTAGCTGAGATATAAAACACCTTATGGATTGAAGACGACCTTGTAGACTTGTCATCTGACTGATATTCTTGGGTGGAGGCATGTCCATTATAGCTTGGACCTTTTCAGGATCAACCTCAATTCCCTTTTTTGAAATTATGTAACCAAGTAATTTTCCTGATGTGACTCCAAATGCACACTTTTTTGGATTTAAGCGGAGCTTGAATCTTTCCATTCAATCTAATATGAGGCCTAGCTCTTGAATGTGTGTATATCTCTTCATAGTTTTTACTAAGGTGTCATCTACATAATCTTCCATGTTTTTATACATCATATCATGGAAAATAGTGGTTACTGCTCTTTGGTAAGTTTCTCCTACGTTCTTTAGACCAAACGGCATAACATTCCAGTAGAAGGTTCCCCACGCACATGTGAAGGTTGTCTTCTCTTGATCCTCAGGTGCTATCTTGATCTGATTGTAACCAGAGAATCCATCCATTAATGAATACATCTCATATCCAGTAGTCATATCTACTATAATGTCAATGTTGGGCAATGGAAAATCATCTTTTGGACATGCCTTGTTGAGATCCCTGAAATCTATGCAAACTCTAATAGATTTGTCTGCTTTTGATACAGGTACTATGTTGGATATCCATTCTGCGTAGTCTATAGCTCTGATAAATCTAGCTTTTAGCAATTTCTCTAGTTCAACCTTGACTAGTAATGCCACATGAGGATGCATTTTTCAGAGTTTTTGTTTGACTGGTTTAACTCCTAGTATAATAGAGAGGTGATGCATGATGATATCAGGATCTAGTCCTGGCATATCTGAGTATGTCCATGCAAAGTTAATCTTCTTTTCTAAAAATAGATTGGTGAAATCTTTTAACTCTTCTGCTGATAGTGATTGGGCTAAATGAATGACATGCGGTATCTCTTGACTCCCAATGTTCACTGGCTGAGTCGGTTCGATCAATATGGAAGATCTCTCCTGGAAGTGGCTCGGCAGTATATCAAGTACCTCACCTTTAGGTGCCTCATAGAGGTTTTCACCTTTGGGTATGTCCTTTATTTTCTCTTTTTTAGAGTCTGACACCGCCACAATGTGGTTTTCGCTATCAGATCTTTTATTCTTATTTTTCTTGTTTTTGCGACTAAGATACTTGATATTCGCTTCAGTCATGTTTTCATTTTGTTCGCTGGTGGAAGAGTACATGGGTTCAACTGCATTGAGATAGTAGGCTAGTGTATAGTCATTGGCAAAAATAGGCATGTTCAAGGGTTGGTTATAAAGAATATTATCAATCAATTCTGGATGTATTAAGGATAAGGTTGGTACAGGCTCAAGGGAGTTGACCGTACTATCATCATTGTTTCGAACTGACCAATCGAGTTCCAGAATACTACCTTGCGTATGTGTCTCGAGACCAAGAAGAGTTATGACACAATTATTGTCATTCATGTTAGTATTTATTGGACCTAACTCAACCGACCTACTTCTAGCATCATCATGTACTTCATATTGGGCTACATACCGTGGTATAACAGTAGACAATATTTCATTATTCATGATAGAGTAGTCATAATGTGTTGTTGAATAGTTGTTGTCATAGATAGAGCTCCTGTCTGAGCCATCAGAGTCATAGTATGGAGTTGCTGACTCATCTTCAAGTGGTTTAGTGAAGGTATATATAGTATCAACACCCACATCCTTGATGTTGCAAGTTCCTTCTTGATTTGGTTCATTGATTGCTTGCATTTGACACACTTGTGGATATGACTTTGATGATTCTGTTAACCCCTGTCGTCTGTTCCATTCAACTTCTTTTGGACTGATGACTGGTTCTCTTGCTCTAGCTTCTATTTCTTCTTGTGTGATTCCGTACTTGATTTGTCCTGTCTCATTAGGATAATTCGTAAGTGAAGGACTTGCTTGTGTCCTTTCTTTCTTCAATTGTCGGTCATAGTCTTCTTGTCATTTTAATCTGATTTCTTCTATTTCCTTTTGCATTCTTAGGCATATCATCTCTTGTGCGTCATCTACGGTATCCTTGAGTTCTTCAAGTGTTTTTGTAGTAGATGTATCTGAGATGTGATCTAGACCCCATTCATACTCATTTGAATTAGTTTCTGAGTCATCTACCTGTTGTCTGCCAGTATATGTGACCAGAATGTTCAGTGGTGCAAACAATTCTCTGATTCTGTATATTTCATCTCTCATATTCTCTGGAGCATCTACTTCATGTGGTATCATAGCTGATACAACTGGAACTTGATTACCATCTATTTCCTTTCCCTAGGTGGGTAATTCTTTTTGTTCACGATCACATTCCTCCTGAGTTTGTTGAGTATTAATTTCTTGTGTTGTTAGAGGTAGTACCTTTTTCTTCCACTTACGTTGATGGCAAGGTGTGTGCTTCTGATCTGATGACTTTCTTGGATCATATCCCAGTCCAGCTTTATCATTGGTTGACTTAGTTTGTAGCTAAATAGGTTCAACAATACCTTTTTGACATTTGCCGAGAGGACCAGTACCTGAATATCCCATGCGTTGAAGCATCTTATAGCCTGGACCATATTGCGTTGGAGAAATCTCTCAATGTCGTATTTCTTTATCTGCACTATCTTCTTTGAAGAGTGATTTAAGGACATCATCCCCTTCTATTTCATCTGCAAGAGAAGTAGAGGACTATATAAAGCTGCCATCATAAATGACTTTTGGAGTTGAAGTTTGTGGCCTCATGCCCTCTGATGGTTTTCCTGACTATCTTGGTGATGGAGGAAGAGACATGAGTGAGAGTATAGGCTCTATCTTGTAACCATCCATGCTAGTGTTTGTGATTTTCAGTTTCTTTTCCAAATCTTTTAGCAGAGATTCTGAACTTTCAGCTGCGGAAGCTGCTCTATTATTAAGAACAAAAGCATCAGCACCTTGCGTTAATGCATTGCAGGCATAGCTTGTATTGGCAGGAATACTGACCTCTACTCCATTATAAGGAAACTTCAGACATTGATGGTACGTAGATGGTACTGCTTTCATTTCATGAATCCATGGCCTACCCAATAAGATGTTGTATGAAAGATGAAGATCCAGGACTTGAAAAATGATATCTCTCTCCATAGGTCCTACTCTTATTGGTAATGATACCAGTCCCTTAGAAGTTCTTTCTTCTTCATCATAAGCCTTGATTGTTATCTTCTTTGTTGGATCAATAACGTTTTCAGATAATCCCAGTTGTGTTAATAGATTGTAAGAACAAATATGCAACCCAGCACCTCCATCTATCAAAACACGTTTAACGCGGTGTTTATGGATCATGGCTTCAATGTGTAATGGCTGGTTATGTGGATGACTCAGTGAGTTATCATCTTCTTCAGAAAACATGAGGTAATGAGGGGAGATCAAGTGACCTACCATAGATTGAAACTGATCTATGTCTAAATCTTTCAGAACACTGGTGGTAAGTAGAGCCTTGTCTAGGACTTCTTTATGAGCAGAAGAGATCTTAAGCAGTTCTAGAATGGAGATCTGAGCATTGGTTCTCTTTAATTGTTCAACAATACTATAGCTAGGAGAAGACGATGGAACTAGTTGCTTTGATTTGGCCATGATTGTGTCTGTTTGTTTATTTGGCAGTTTTGATGTTGTTTGATCAAAAGTGGAGGAACTATCTCCTGGGAGAGAAATCTTCCTTTGAGCACAAGTCACGACATTAGCAGCTTGTGCTTGATTTTGATGATCCTGGACTATGATCACATTGCAATATTTAGGTTGAATAGATTCAATCATGTTGATCACATTATCATTGTTAGTGTAAGTATAATTGACTCTAGCTCCTCCCTTGGATTTTGAGGAATCTCCTTGTTCATAAGTGGGTAAGGGATCTTTAAAGGCCTTATGATCAGCATTAGTTGCGTGATTTCCCACAACGATCTTGCCTACATCAATGAGATTTTGTATTTCATGTCGGAGTTTCATGCAATGGTTTATGTTATGTCCCTTATTCCAATGGTAGTCACAGTACTCATTTTCTCTCCACCATTTGGGTCTAACTTCTGGGTCATAGGGTCGGGAATTGTCTGGCAGTGTTATCAGATTATTTGATAATAAAGTTTTAAAAGCCGATTCATATGACTCATCTAGAGGAGTAAACTCACGCTTAGGCTTTGAGACCCAAGGTTTGTCTTTAAACCACTCTCTTGTTTTCTTTGGGGGATTCTCTATTGTAGTTTCAGCTACCTTGAGTGCTTGTGTGCCACTGGCTAAGTTAAATATTGTGGATTTTGTTTTTGCTTGAATAGTATCTACCACTCCATCACTAACAACGTTCTTGTTGTTGTCTTTGCTAAATTTCCAGTATTTACTCTTTTCTTTAGAGCTAGAACCTTGCAATGTTTCTTTCCAAAGTGATATATCTCCCTTTTTTATAAGTACATCTTCCATTCTGAGGGCGTTATCTACCATTTTGTTGAATGAAGGGTGCACTTGCATCTGGACACTGTATTTCAATTCAGGGACTAAGTTGTTGATGAAGATATCCATTTTCTCAAGATCTGGGATAGTCCATGAATATCTAGAGGAGAACATCTTTCTCCATCGTTGGAGGAAAGTGAGAAAGGGTTCTCCTGTCTTTTGTCTGGTATTGCAAAGCTCTATCATAGTGACTGGATGATGAATGTTGTATGAGTATTGTTGTAAAAATAGTTGGATTAGTTCTTCAAACGTTTTTATCCCTTTGGATAGACTTGCGAACCATTCCATTGCTTGACCTCCTAAACTCCTTGGGAAAAGGTGCATGAGGTACGTTTGATCATGCATGAACTCCATACAAGCAGTACAGAACTCTCTGACATGGTCTTGAGGATCTGAGGTACCATCATACTTGTCAAATTTTGGTATCTCAACTCGTGAAGGAAATGGAGACATGTAAAGGTTTTTGTCAAATGGGAATGGGCATATTGTGTCCAAAGAATATTGTTTTGGCATTTTATCTTTGTTTTCTATTCTTGTGACTGCAGTTTGTAATGCTTGCATTTGTTTGCTCATTTTTCCCCATGGTGTCTCTTCCTCTTTAGCAACGAGGGCCTCCACATTATAACCAGTAGGGAGTTTGGCACCTTGTTTTGCTAATTCTAGGAAATAGTCTTCTTTTTCCCTAGCCATGATGACCTTCATCATTTTTCAGAATTTTTTATTATTCTGACATCTATGTACTTCGTCTTCAGGAGGTTCAGAAAGCTCAGACTCAGTTGATGAATCACTGTCAGTGGCATGATTGCTGAAGTCGTCGTGAGTGTTTTGTTTATTAGCTTCTCTTTCTTGTCTTTCCGCAGACATGGTGGGAGATAGGGGCTGATCGAAGACTGGTATATCATAAACTGGTATCTGTGATGAGGATTGTATCTATGATGAGGATAGTTTATTGTAAAAGGGGTTTTCTTTGAAGAATGGATTGTCTTTGGTCGAAAAGGGGGTTTCTTTTTCTTTGTCCTTTTTATTGCGAGAACTTCTGGTTTGAATAGGCATTTCCAACCGACAGGACCGAGAGTGAGATGTGTTGCAGAAGTCAAGATCAAATTGTAGCTAGTAGTTCGTTTAACGTAGTAATTAAGAGAAGTAACTTAAGATCTGGTCTAGTTACAGGAACGATCTATCCTGTGTAAGACGTTATCTAAGTTGACTTAGCTTTGATAAAATGTTCGTTTGAACTAGCTTAAAGATGATCAACAAAATCGTGCAACGCAACGACAGAGGTACACTATCAAGGTTGTTTATGCTCAAGAGGATGATAACCAGTTTTAGGCTTGCTATAGACTGATCTAAGAAACTTTGACTATTTTGACTGACAGGATCAGGAATTCATATGACAGAGGATTGGACAGAGATGAGATTCTGATAGACAGAGTTTCAATGACTGACGACTACTAGTTTTTGATAAGGATTGATGTTTCAATGACTAACAGAGACCAGTTTGGACACAGACAGAGTTTGTCACTGACTTTGTTTGTTGTTTTCTCCAGTTTTGGTATTCCAGTTTTAGTTTTAGGGATGAAAACATAAAAAACACACAAGATATATAATAATTCAATCACAGCACGCTAACCCTATGGAAGTTGGCTTAGAGAAGAAAACCTTTGCTTGCTGACTTAGGTACACACCCAATAGCTAATCAGAATACGGTCACTGAGTCTCACACAATGGATTCTCAACGTCGTATTAGCCGACTCCAAATGCTAATGGGGGCACGATATGGCAAGTGTCTTGGGAGAGTTACTATCTCTCTTGCACAAAGATTATCAACCTTTCGGAGGTGAAGCAGGTAGTTTCTATCTTATGGTTCTTAGTCAGGAATTCCGTTTGAAATCACCCCTTGAAGTCACGCAAGCATGATTGAGGCCTATAGTCCAACAAGGTACCGAAACAAGATGTAGTCACGTAAACGTGATTGAGACTGCGAGGCCCTACAAAATGCTCGATATGAGAGATCTCAAAGAGAAAACTCAAATAATCCCATCTTCTGAGACTTTAATCACCAGAGGCCTATTTATTATAGTGAGTTGGAATGCTTAGGTCCAGCTGTACTCACTTGGGTTGTTCTCACAGGGTGATTACTTTTTCCCACTGTGATAGGCCCGCTAAAGGTACACAAATCTCAAAACTTAGAAAAAAACTTCGAGGGTCTAGATTTCTGATTGTCTATAAAAGACAAGAGCATACTTTCCTACCTCTTAGATTTTTCTGAAAACAAGAAAGACAGATTTGTTCTTTAACAAGATAGCAATTTAAGTGCCTAAGAAAATACTAAATGAATACACAATGTTTAGTCGATTCTCCTTAGGCAACCTACAAAACCAATATGTCAGTAGTCATTTTCTTCTTGATCCTTTGGCATGCATATGTTTGATTGATTGATTCTTTGACAAACGTCCTGAAAACATTAAAATCTCAAAATTATTTTCTAAGATAACATAAAAAAAAATCATCAAAAGAAAATTCTATCATGTAAACTTTAAACTAATCTAACAAGAATTTCCATTTTATGACTATCCTAGTTATGACAATTTTTGATAGTACTGCACTCTGTTTCTTATAACTTTTGAACCAGAAATAATTTGGAAAATATCTTCAGTTTAAATATGGAAAACTTTGGTTTACAAAACATATTAAAATTTGGGTGAGATCCAACGGTTCAATAAAAAGTTATGCCCTCCAAACCGAGACCATTTTTGACTGTCACAGATGAATAGGTAAAATGATAGTCCTGCACTCTGTCAATCATAACTTTCAAACACAAAATATTTTGTCAAATCCATTTGGTGAACCTGTAGAAAACTTCATTTTCAAAAACATATCAAAAATTTGTTGAGATCCAACGGTTCAATAAAAAATTATACTCTTCCAATCGAGACCATTTTTGACTGTCATAGAAGGAGTGAAATGATAGTCCTGCACTCTGTCAATAATAACTTTCAAATCCAAAATATTTAGGAAAATCCCTTCATTGGTCCTGTATAAAACATGATTTTACAAAACATATCACAAATTAGTTAAGATCCAATGGTTCAATAAAAATTTATACTCTCCAAACCGAGACCATTGTTTACTATCATACAAGAACAATAAAAAAGAAAGATTTTTATTTGCAAATTTAACACATGTTTATTAGTTATAAAAATCAAACATTAAATTTGTTCAAGAAACATTATAAATCTTGTAGTTGTGGGTTTGAGCCCCATGGTGGGCGCCAGAAATGTGTGTGTGAAAAGTGGTATGAGAATCTGTATCTGCAAGACACAACACTTCAATTAAGTCATTACATGCATGGTTAATCAGATATAATCAATGAATAAATAAACCATAACAAATCGACCCATTGCCTTCTAAAAGATGCGAGTATAAGATTGCTCTCAGATTATTAGCAATACCAGTGACTAGACAACATCAAGACGAAGGATTTTATCTATATGAACATGATGAATGCTAGATGGATGCAATATTAAACTAAATGATTTAATTAATATGAAATAATTAATATGCAATATATCAATGAAATCCTAGAGCAAAAATAGTATAATAACAATATATTCTCCAGCCTCTCTTTGAATGAGAGATGAGCCTGAATTTATAGAAAATTCAAAAAGAAACCAACGGTTGAGATCAAATGATGATGAGCGGTCAAGATTTTCCAAGAGGAAGCACAATCTAGGTGAATTGATGTGATTGGATGCTTTTCTCAGTTTTAAAGGAAATTGAACTAAAATTAAGATTAAATCAAGAAAAAACTGATTTAAAGGAAATTGAACTAAAATTAAGATTAAAATCAGGAAAAAACTGATTTATTCTCTATTTCATTCAATTTTAATATTCAATTGTTTTAATTCTTTTCTTTGAGATTATCTATCAATTTTTAATTTGTTTTTTTTCAAGATTATCTGCAATTGATTTCTTTTCTCAAATTTTAATTCTTTTTTGTCAATTAATTCCTTTTTTGATTTATTTCCATTTTTGAAGATTTGTGCTCAATTGATTTATTTAATTTAAATTAATTCTTCTTTCTTGATTTGTTTCCTTTTTTGAAGATTTATGGCAATTTGATTTATTTAATTAAATTAATTCCTCTTTCTTGATGTGTTTCCTTTTTTGAAGATTTATGGCAAATTGCTTTATTTAATTAAATATGCTAGGATATTTAATTAAAATAAATAAGATAATTGTTTAAAATGATTTACTTGGAATGATTTAATTAATTAAATAAATATTTAATTAATATTGAGTGATTGATTTGCCATGTGACATTTGATGATTTTAGGAATTAATTGTGTGCTCAAGATTTATTTAATTGCCTTTGGTTAGGACCTTGGTGACGTTGTCGAGATTAGGGGACTATGGTTTATATGACCATTTTTAGGGTATTACAGCTGCTAGTACTGCTTGAACATCTTTTACCTGTCCGACAAGAGCGACCTGCTTCCTATCCATTGAATAACGTCTCCCAAATGACTTGGTAAGAGTTAATCCTAAAGACCTAGCAATAGACAAAGGCATTATGTTATCTGATGCTCTTGAATCTATTATACAATTGCTAAGCTTCTAACCATTCAGGAGGAGGGATATGTAGAAAGGTTCAAGTTTCAGAACCTCAACATCAAGCCTATCTTCAGCATTATGGAAAGCGCAGGGATTAACCAAATCAATAGAAGGGCACGGAACAGATGAAGGTTTTTTAGCAGCAAACAAATCACTACTCCCCACACATTCATGCACTGAAGACTCCGAAGAAGAGTCTCCTTTTACATACTTGACTAGCTTCTCTAGTTCCTTCAGGTTCAATTCCAAATATTCAGTAGTGGAAAGTTGAACAGTAGAAGCTTTACAAAATTCAATTATGTCAAAGGAGGAAGAAGAAGAAGAGCTATTTTTATCCTCATGATTCCTTTGCAAAATCCTAACTTCAGGAGTCTTTGAATGAGAGGGAAAGCTATTACTTAGGAGATCTTTACCTTTGAAATTACCTCCAGAAGGGTTCACAAAAGGGGGAGACTAGGAAGTTCATTGTTTCCTTGTAAGGATTGCACATGCAGGATCTTCAAGGGTTGCCAAAATATTACCACCTCTTTCTGAATCTGACTCATATTCGAGGTAGAATGATCCAGAGTCACCAGGTACCTCTTGAATTTTTTCTGCTTCAGTGAACTCATCTAATTCATCCTTTGTGTTTTTCATTTGAACATGTCTTATCATATCAGGACAAGAACCCCCATCATGGTCTATGGTAAGGTGAAATGAACACGTAGCACCCTTGTCAGGAGGAGCCTCTATTTGCAATCTTTGTGGAGCAGCAGGTAATTGCAACGATCGTCCATAGTTATACTGGTTTGGATTTTTTTTGCTTATATCTTGATAGGGCTATGGATAGGAACTTCCGGGCTTTGGTATCTGCCTCTTCAAAGAAATCATATCATTGACGAGTCATTGAACAACTAGGTCAGTAGAAGAGGTGGATGCCTGGGGTTAACCTTCAAGACTTTACACATCCTTTCTCCATTTCCCGGCTGTTATTAGGTAATCTTCAAGTTGTATAGCTTTATTTTGCGCAGTCTCAAGATCAGCCGATCTATTTCTTCTAAGGTGGAAACCTACATCAGGAGGCATGGATTTTATGAAGAAACATTGTTGATTATCAGCGGTTGGTCTTTTAGCCAGTGGAATTTTATTGATAATCTTATTGTACCTGGCTACATAGTCCCTCATTAGCACATGATCATTTGTGTGAGCTGAGCCAGGAGCGAGTGCTTATCATCAGCACTCTTGAACCATTTCTCAAAGGCATTTTTCATTGTTTGCCAATCAGTTATGGATCCCGCTCCCAAATGACTGAACCAATCTACTGCTCCCTCAGTAAGAGTTTGGGCAAAAAGCCTAACAGCCACATCTTCATACTGCACTGCTAGTATCCCAGTAGCTACATTAAAGGAATTCAAGTGTTCCTCAACTGAGACCTTTCCATCTCCATTATACTTAGGTAAAACATCCCTCGCTCCTTTTGGAAGTGGATTATGAGCTCCGAGGGAAAGAGGTCCAACAGCAACACCCCATGGTTGGACCATAATGAACACAAGGTAAATAGTTACAAGGGGAGGGGTCTGAACTTTGGTAGGTGTTAGTGCTTGCCAAGGATTTGAAGAGGAAGGTATAGGAGTGGTTCTGATAGGAGAGGAAGGTCTACTTTTAGCGTTTCTCTTGCGAGTAAAATTTGTGGCAAATGATAACCCTTGCAATTATTCAAAATAATTATCAGTTATTCTGTCTCTCCTCTGTGATCTTGTATAAGGATGAGAATCCAGTGTTGTCACCCCTAGGGTTCTCAGATCTTTAAACAGTTCTTTCAAACTCAACAATATTCCCGTACTTTGGGAATCTGTCGCAGATAGAGAAAACCTGTGGTTATTTTCAGTTACTAACTCAACTCTTACATGCTCAAAGCATGCTGGTCTATTGAATGTTCTACTTGTTCGATCCCCAGCAGAGCCGCCAAAAATCTGTTAGTGAACGGATTTTGCGTTTCTTAAAAATGATCAATTTCAAACTCTATCGCCTTCTTTAAAAGACAAGTGTTCAACTAAACAGTTGGCAAAGTGTTATATAAACCACTTCCCTCTGAATTTTCTATAGGTACAGCTCCTTATCTTAGTTATTCGAGGAATAATCTAATTAATTTTTGATTGGTATGCTTTTAACCTGAAAGCATGTAAGGCTACCTACCTCATTCTTGGAAGAGAGGCCAATATTTCACACATATTTTAGAGAAAAATTAACTTTCCAACTGTTTCAACACAAGAGATGGAAGCAACTGAAACAAAGTTCGGAACACCATTCTAACAATTCAGATAAGAAAAAAACAGATAAGAGAAACCAAATCTATCTTCAAGCAAAAATCTTCTTTTTAAAACAAAAACTCATAGGAAGCAGTCCTAGAAAAATAATAATTTTCTGCACTAGATAGGTGATTACTGTTGTTTGATTAGATCAACATATGCAAAGATATGCGACAACACAGATTCAAAAACAACAAATTTTCCTTCTCCCAAAAATAGTATGATCTTTTATATATATATATTTTATGCGACAAAGGCATGACAATACATCTATAAATCCTTTTCTATTCTAGATTTTAAAATCTGATCCTTCCTTCCACAAAACAGGACCTTTACAAAACAAAGGAAAATAAAACAAAAAATTAACTAAAATTCTTAACAAAATCTAACCCCCTTATCCTCTATCTTCCTCTAATTTATAGTTTTTAGAACAGGGGAGGTCTCCCTGAAAACTTGACCTCCCCCAAATCAGTTATGAAACTAACAAGATATAATTGGGACAGATGTCCCAAAGTCTTTGCGTAAACATGAAAATCACATAAAAATAGGGCTTGTATCAATGCATTATGCCGCTTTCCCATCATCATCTTCTTCTCCGCTTTCCTAGGCGTCATGGGCAGTTGTGAGTTATTGGATTATAGATTGGTTCAAAACCTTTATTGCATTGAGCTTTTCCTTCGCTGCTTCCTTGTTCCACTTGTGCCTTACCATGTTTTCGACATGTTTCGGTAACTGATCATTACTGATAAACGTCATGGACTTGATCCGAGTGACCCGCGTTATATCCTTAGGAGTGAAATTGCCCTTGGCTTTGATTTTCTCCATGTATATCTTGAAAACCTTTATCGCATCCTGCGTGTTCAGCCCGTAGATCCCCAACTGCCAATCATGGTCAGGATTAACCACTTTGTTGTCCTTAACTAAGCTACATTGGAGATCCTGAAGCTCATACACAAAGAACTTGGCATCGAAAATCATAGATTTGAAGGTGACCACCTGCCACATTATGGTCTTTTTCAACATGAAGAGCTGGCATTCATCTGTCACCAATTTAATTGAATGCTCTGTCAGGAATCTGGTAACTCCATACTCTTCAATTTTCATGAACATCGACAAGACATTCTCCCATTTGTGTTCCTCTTTCTCCCATGGCGAAATCTGATTTTGAACTTCTGCGATGAGGCTCTGTATCTCATCACATAACTTCCAGGAGTCAGTGATATACTTCTCTCCGTCCTTGACTATTCCTTCGATCCATATCTCCATGGCTTCTGTAATGCTTTTGGCTCATTGAACCTAGCTCATTAGATTTTTATTTTCTAGTGAACTTGGATCAAAGTTCTCTGTAGCATGAGATATAGGGAGCGCCCCTAAACAACCAATGTTGTCGATGAATTGGGCAAGAATATTTATGTGTCGCTTTAGCTCTCTCTTTTCCCACCCGTCTTTCTCTGATCTGGTGAGAATTTTCTTTGCTGATACCTAGAAGAAATGATTTTCTGAGTTCCTACTCATATTTCCCAGCTCCACCTTAGTGATCTCAAAATCATCTATACTGGCTTCTAGTTTTCATCCTTGGGCTTGTACGAGGCAATTTTAGCAACCCATTTTCTGGTTCCTTCATCATTATCTAGGTGGCCAGCTGTTTTGAACTTTTTCGGCCTAGGGCCCTTCTCTGTATACTTAACGACCATCTCCTGAATTGGAATAGTCACGGGAAGGAAATTCCACTTTTTCTTTACCGAAGTGGTTAACCACTTAGGGGTTGCACTGGAACTGGTTGTTCCTTCGACCACTTTGGGGGTGGTGTCAAGGATACAGTAATAGCACGAGAGTCCAGTGTATGAATGATGTCACTGTCGAGGTCTTCAACCTCGAATATCTGAGCATCAAGGATCTTATCCTTCATCTCTATATCCTTGGCTTGGTCCATCTTTCTCTGAACAGCACTTCGTGACCGGGTATGTCAAGGTGTGGAGAAATCCAAAGCTGGATTGGACTTGTGCCTAACCTGAGGCAGCTTTTTATCCTTACCTGCATGAACCAGCATAGAAGCATTGTTAGAAAAATGCTTAGGCGAACGTAGGGCAACTTCAATATTTCTCGCAGAATTAGACTTGGAGCCTAATTTCGCTGCTTTCTTCCTAGCAACCCACACCATGGTTCTCTCCAAAACTCCTTTGGTTCTTAGTTGTATATCATCTTCCTCTTCCTCATCCCAGTTGATTGAAGGCACCTTAGTTTCTGCTTGGGCTAAGTATCCAGGTGCAAACAGTTTCAGATAGTCCTCTTCAAGCCCTTTAATGTCCAGCTTTACCTTTAATGAAATAACTTGCTCTAACACCATCCTCATGTTTCCCCTTTTGAACACCTTGAGTTCATCACTACAATCTTCCCAGAAGTCTTCTAATTGTGGCATTGGGAGATACGGCATTAGATCGAGACTTCAGGAAAAAACCCTTATTATCAAAACCTTTCCTTTCAGGATACAAGGGAAAATTGAAGTTCTTGAGTTCCGCTCCAATACTAAAGGCGTCTGACATTGAACTAGAGGACAACACACCTAATTGGATGGGAAAATGACCCTCCCATTTATCCCTAGGTTGCACCTTTTTAATCATAGAGGTCAGCTGCCTACATATCTCCGCTAAAACAAAGAAATCTGAACAAAAATGAGGGAGTCGCCTATCCTTATATAGCAGAAACGAGGAAACTGGATAAAGAAATTGCCAAACATCTTTATCAATGTCTGCGCATCCTCGAAGATTCTTTTAGTTTTCATATTTTTCAATTCATAGCACAAATCACCCAGAAAAGCATTGTGTACCCTTCTGAAATCCTACAAGGCATTATCCTTTTGCAGCATGGGGTAAAAATCATACACGGGAACATCCTCCTCAGTGAGCTATCTTGGTATTCCAACTAACTCCTTAACACATGCCAAACAATATACAAGATATGAAGACATGAAGAAATTCTTCTTAAACTGTTTAGCCATACTCAGTTGCTCCCTCAGTGAATCGGCAATCAGTTCTACCGAATCAAGGTATTGCTTCCCCTCTAGTACTAGCTGCACATAGCAATAAATCTAGTCGTCGAAACTGTAGGCTTCTGCAGAACCTCTGACTCGGTGCAACAAAAGCATGACATCGTGAATGTGAGGTAGCATGTGATTCTTATTGGGATTCTTGGGCAATCTAGAACCACCCCTTTGAGGAACCTTCAACCAATATTTTGCCACGTTATTTCGATGTCCGGTTCTGTCTACGTTGAACTTGGTGATTGACTGAGTAGGGGAAAAGTTGGAGAACTGATAGTCAGGTATCTTGAAGACAGAGACTAGATCATACCTCGCGATACATTCCCTAACCAATTTTGGGCAAGGGATAGCTGGGGGAAAGGTTGCCGCCTCTATGAGACCGCTACTCAAAATCTCCACACCAAAAGAACCATCAACTCCCTTGAATACCCTTTCTTTTAAAACTTCAATATTTTCCCCTTTAAGGTCGGTATCGTTAACTATGGGCTCTATACATGCAAGGCTAAAAACATTCCCGAACAAGTGCAGTGTGGACTTCATAATTCAAAGTGATAAGCCTTAATTTGTCACAACAACTCTACTACGAGAGAAGAAATACAGGTAAAAATTACTGGAGAGAACAAGAAATGGACTCACCTTCACAATTGAGCAACCAGACGACTACCGGCGATTAAAACTTCTATCCAGGAAAAATAACGCAGCTGCGACGAGGAACAAATTTTCAGAGAATGAATCCTTCATACCTTATAGAGAGGGAAATGATATAGAACTATTAAATGCAATAATTCCAATTGTCATTTTTAGTGTGTTAAGTTTGTGGATTGGACATCGCACGCATGCATTGAATGCATTGTGGCATTTTTGAAGTAACCGCCAGTTCCCAAAATGATTACTTACTTCAAAATTCCAACAATTAATGTCACTTAAGATATGGTTCACCTCCCTCATATTTGGCAATCAATGCACCATCAAATCATTTAACCTGTGGGACCCACCAAATTTGAACACATATGAACATCCTGAACAGACTTCATTGGGGTTCAAGTAGTTCAAGGTGTACACTGCGCTCAGGGGAAATGTTTCTTGATAGTATTAATTATGTCAAGTGTTGTTGACCATTTGTGTTGTGTTGAACATGTTGAACACGTTTGAACCTTTTGAACTCAGTTCAATGAGTTCAATGGCTGGAGAGAGATGACGTAACACGTCAACGAACAAGACCCATAAAGAGCTGCTGCAATACACTTTAAGAAAATGTTAGTATGAAAAATCCCCTGAACACCTAGGAACCCATGGAACCTAAATGAACCTGATGAACCCAATTCAAGATAGTTCAAAGTATTCACAGAGTTCAACTAATTACTAAAACTTGGCATTTTTGATTGAAAGACGATTTACAAGCGGACTAAGGGCTTGAACCGAGGTATTACAAGAAAGACAAGGACTCCAAAAGGAATTTTAAAAGGGAATTCATTCTTATTATATAGGAAGAATGATGAGGTAACAAATCTCAAAGTATATACCGATGCTGATTGGGTAGGTAATGTGGATGACCAGAAAAGCACAACCGGTGGAGCGTTCTTTCTCGGTGGAAGATTAGTATCATGGACAAGTAAGAAGCAGAGTTGTACTTCTCAATCTACAGCTGAAGCAAAATATGTGGCAACATTTATGAACTGCACTCAAGCAAATTGGATGAAGAATGTATTGGAAGGTTTCAAGGTATCTGTATCTGAATCGGTGAACATTTTTGTGATAACACAATTGCAATAAATATTTCCAAGAATCTGGTATTACATGCTAGAACTAAGCACATTGAGCTTAAATATCATTTCTTGAGAGAGAAAGTGCAAAATAAGGAGGTTGCACTGCAACATGTTTCTATTAAGGAGCAGCTGGCAGATATATTTACTAAGCCCTTAGCGAAGACTACATTTACCTATTTGAGAAGTGAATTAGCAGTTATGCCCCTTCATGAAGTCAACTAACAAATATGTGCTCTGCATCAGTCAAGTACTACAATGTCAAATCTTTCAGGATTGATGTGTTGAAGGGTGCTACTCGTTAGGGGGAGTAGCATAGTAGACTTTGGCATTGTTGTCAAAGGGGGAGAAGATATCTGATGTATGGGGAGAAGATATCTGATGATGAAGATACACTGGTCTATTATGTTTATAGTTGCAATCTTAGTATTTCCATCAATGCCAAAGGGGGAGATTGTTGGATATCATTGGCATTTGATGAACCGACATGTTGATATGATGATACTGTATGTTGTCATTGATGTCAATAAGCTCAAGCAAACTGGTATGAGGAGATTCAGTGAATCGGTGTCGAGGTTTCACTAAGTGTGATTACCGATTGGTAGTCTTAGCTCCAGGGTTAACGGTTTGGCGATCTAGCTTGTGTGATGCAACCGATGATACTCTGTGATGAGTTAGCTAAGAGATGTGAATGAGATTGAGGGTGCCACATTAGCTTTGTGCACATGAAGGATTGTCTTATAGATCTTGCATGAAAAGTTCAACCGCATTTGAAGTCTACCTCGGGAATGATCATTCTTCTTAGCGGCATGAGAAGAGAGCGTGATGGGTTATTGATTCCCATGTGTGGTGATGAATGAATGATGCAGATTGTCTTGTAATCTGTTTTAAATTGTAATACTCTATGCAATATGATTGGATGGTCAGGATTGGACCGCCTGTGTTGTAAACCTAAGATGCTTAGGGTTTAGAGTTTATGCTACAAACCTATGTGTTACCTATAAGGTCGATGATGTTTGTATTGTAAATTTGTTGGCAAATGTTGTGTGTGTGTATCCGAGTGAAGAGATACTTGATACTTGCCAAACCAGTAAGAGGGAAAACTGTAGAGTGTGATTGTAGAGTAGAGGATATGAAAAGGATCTACCTTGGCATGTAGTGCTATTATCATATCAGAGTTTTTACCTGTTGTCTTCTAATCATTTCAACAGTTGGAAAATCCCTTTACCAAGTAGCTTTAATAGGCTCATTGTAAAACCTGTAATTAGGTGACTCAAGATCATTGAGTTCTTCAAATCCTCTAGCAAGGTAACCTTTAACAGGGTTTCAAACTTTAACAGGGTATATAGCCATCCCTTAATCGGGTGATCTTTAACAGGATCGATTCATAACAGAACCTTATTGTAAAGTCTTTAACCAGACTAGGCTCCTAACAGGGCGAGCTTCAAAAGAGTTCAAAATAAGCTTGTGGGTATTCATCCTCGCCGTGGTTGTTCCCATTTGGGTTTCCACGTGAAAAAATATGTTTGTTATGTGTTATGCAATTTTCATGTGATGTTTCTAAATGATTTGGTTGAAAGATTATCCATGCAGAGTTATTACTAGCATATCACATGTATATGTTTATGGGTGAAGTCGATGTCATGTATTAATTATATTTGGAGTATTGAAACTTATCAGTTTATGGTGTCTGGTATCTTACTCTGTTTAACCGGTATTACCATGGTTAAGTTCAGTAGTGATGATAACCAATTGGTATTGTTTTGACCAGATAAGTTGTTGAGAAAGTTTTTTTTTCTATAGTGATTCACCCCCCCCCCCTCTCAGTACCGGTTGGGGTATTTGTTGTTCATCATTATTCATCAGTTCCTAGTGAGAATATATGAATCTTACTAGTTCTAAATGTCATAACTTTGTGTTTTTCATGCTCCATGTGTGTTACCAATGTTACTCATGTTACTTACTTTGTACTTCCCTTTTATCTCAATATTGTAGATTGACAATATCATAAGTCTTGGGAGCTACAACCTTTCCAAACTTTTAGTCATCTTGACTCTTCAATATCTTGGTGAAAGAATATTTGGCTTCTCCATATTTTCCCAAGAGTACATGAGTGTAATTTCATAGTCTTTCTAAGAGCGGGCTAAATATTGCATCATAAGTTGTATCTATTTATAAATATACACTAGGTTTGGACTCACTTTAGTGGTTGTGCCTTATTTATGCCTAATTGTACTTAGGTTTGAGAATGTTTCCATAAATTTGGTTCATTCCCTTATTCATGATGTTCCTCATGGCTCAATTTTATAGGACTAGGGTCTTGGGAACCCTTATTCATGGAAATTGGACCTAAAATTTGAAAGATGAATGTTAGATTCATAAATAGTAGGAATTTCCTCTCCAAATTTGGACTTTTCCAAAAGTTCAATTTGAAAAGGTGCAAGATGCATATAGATATAAGTCTATTTCTCATTTCAAACCCCTATCAACTCCAGCCCACATCTACCAATTTTTCAATCAAGCAATTCAAATCAATTGAGCATAGATCTATAATCAAGGAACAAGGCATTCAAAGATACAACTTTGTTACATCAGTTATGATCAACTACATAATTTTTTTCCATTATGAAAGCATACACTAACATGTTCTATAAACATTAAGGTTTGTGTGGAACTTCATGCCAAGCATTTCAAAATTGAGGTATATTTGTCAATTTTTTATTTACATTTATGTTTGGAACATATTAACAGAAACTTTAATGTTATGAAGCTTCCTCTGCTAGATACCTCCCTAGGACTGGTTCAAGATGACTCTCACGCATATTTGTAAATATGCAGGGAAACACAATAGACAAAAAAAAATAGTAGAAAAGGAAGATGTTTTTCCAGCTAAAGACCTTAACATAAAACATGAAAAATGTAAGTAACTATTTGGAACTACCTCACTGTTAGAGGGGGTGCGGTTGATAACTACAAAAATAGTTTCACAATGGCCTCTCCTACTCTATCTTCTAATCAGAACTGGAAACTCATCAATGTTACTCGTGAAATTTTGATCCTTTAACTGGTTAGCTCATTCTTCGTTGTGTATGTTGTCAAATTTTCTATCTATACATACTTATTCTACCTACATGTTGTTTGTTTTTTATCCAATCTATCATAATCTCAATATCATGCTACTTGTTTGTGCAACCACATTCCTCCCAACTACACAACACTAAAGGAAAAAATTAAGTGAGGAAGGATACCTCTAATTCCACTCAATTCATGAGATGAGAAGGTAAAAGACAAGGTAAATTGTGTCTTTCATGTATTTGTCTATTTGTTTTTTATTCATTTATTTTATATTTTATAGGTTTCTCTAATTGTTATAAGTCCAAATCTTCATTGTCAAGGAACTATTTCTCTTGGAGTGACTGATACAAAAAAATTGTTCATAAATAGTCAATTAAAAACTTGGGAACTACTTCAAGAAGAATTCAATTTGAGTATTATGAGTAAAAGAACTTATTCTACATTGACTAAATATATTCAATTTATTAAACAACCTATCAAGAATGTTAATGAAAGTGACTTCATCCCTAAAATTAAGTGGACTGATGGGATCCCTCTTCTCATGATTAAAGCTAAAGGTTTGTATAATATCCTTACTCATACACAAAGCATTTTTGAGAATGTTAGCAATATTGGATAAGAAAAATGTGGTCTAAGGCTATTACTAAATCTTGTTGGTCTAAAACTCTTTTGGGCTTTATTTCGGGTGTGGATAAGGTTCTCATGTGTTTTGGATTTTGTTGTCTACTAACATCCATTGGTTGCTATGGAAGAGAAGGAATGGGCATGTCTACCAAAGGAAAGAGAGGGTTCTTACTTAGTTTATATGTAGAATCACTTTGATATTAATTTTGGAACAAATAGCTTTCACATTAAAGCTACTGGTTGAAAGGTCCATGAATGTGATTGAAGGAGGGACTCCAATTTATAAGGAAGATGTACAAGAAGCGAAATTTTGGCCATGGGATTTAAGACAGATTGACAAGAAATTCCAAGAAGAGTACAATTGATTTTCAAAACAAGTAGTGCAAGGAACATCAATATGAAAAGAGAAGGGATGAAGAAGTCAGTGACCTTGAAATTATACATCAGAACTATGATACAACTAGCTGCGAAAGAATTTCCACCTCATTGGGATAGCCATTTGACTCCTATCAGGATAGTTGAACAAAGCCAAAGAAGGTGGATAAAGATAAGGGCAAGAATAAGGTTAATGAAGAGGGAGATGTTGAAGAGGAAGAAAAGAACCAAAAAGATCAACAAGAAGAAAATGAAGAAGATTAAGATGTGTAACCTAGTTTGATGTTTTATCTAGTTTTATCTAGTTTTGGACTTGAAAATTATTTATGCCTTGACAATATTTTATGTTTTATGGCTCATGGAAACTCACGATCTAGTCACTACAATATATGAAACTCACAATAATATGAAACTCTCTCATGACAAATGAGAAGAACTAAGGAAGAAATGGGAAAGAGGACACACTTGTAAACATGATGAAACACAAGAGGGAAAGATGTGTTTTTATGTGCAAACATCCATGGGCACACAGGCATAAATGTAATGAAAGGAATCTTTAAAGAAAGAACTTGTGTTATAAATGCAAAGAAAAATGGGAACTAGGACATATATGTGGAAGGCAACCCCGAAAAATAGAGGCAATATCCGATGAAAAAGAAATAGGAAACTTGAGAAAAAAGAAAAGATATGGTGAAGGAGACCATAAGAGAATCCCATCAAAAGAAGAGGGAACAATTGAAGAATGGAGTTTTGTGGAGTTTCTTGTTGCACATTTTCTTCATTTGGATGTGGAGAGAAACTTAACAACTCACTGCCTTGTTGTTTTTGCACATTGATTTGCTCACTTGAGGAGGTCACATTACTCATCATGTCAAGATATTTTTGTGGGAACATCTTAAAGACCTTGTTCAGGAATTTATCCATCTTTTTTGTTAACTTCGGATCTTTAAGGAACATATCAACATTATCGGAAGCATCAGAATCTGATGAAGAGTCTAGTAAAATATTTGGATTTGTTTCTTGTTGAACGCCTTGATCTGAACCAAATCCTTGTGAAAGAGTTTATTCTTCATGTAATGTTTGAATTTCATGTTGTAGGTTTGGTTGATTCCAGTCGAAAGGTGCATTTCCTCTTGGTGTTGGTGGAACACTCCCATATCCTAGTTTCATGGGTATAAACACTGGCTCATATAATGGAGGTGGTCCAAGTTGAACCATTCCATATGGTGGTAATGATGTGTTTGACGAACTTTCAATTTGTAATGATTGACTAGGTTGCAACTGTGAGTTTGATATGTCAACAATGGGTTGATATGTTGGTTCGCCCATCTTCTTAGATTTTGACCTTGTTTCAACAGGCATGTCACTATGCAAATGGAATATTTTTGGAATTTTTCAAGGATGATGTATGATATACAACTAAATGCAAACCAAATAGACAAAAATGCAATCTATGGCAAGAATGCAACCTATGTTTTTGTTGTTTTATTCAAGATTTTGACAAACCTTTTGGAATGCAAATCTAAAAAAGAGACCCTTAGGAAATTGAAATGATGTCTAGACCTCAAAGGACAAAAGGACCAAGTGACAAAGGACAAAATGACAATGTCTCCCCTATATGCTTGGATACTAAGCTAGGTTTGACCAAATGACATTGATGACAAAAAGACAAAAGTTTGATAAGGTCTAGACTTCCTAACAATGACTTAGGGTTTATTCAAAGATTTGGATTACTCAAGTATGACAAAACCTAGTTTTTGAGACTACACGCAAGAAAGCAATGATTATGACAATGACTTAGGATATGATATGATAATGATCTAAGGATATGATATGACAATGCAATGATAAGGATATGCGAAGACCAATGATTTGGAATATGCAAAATGCAACCTATGCAACCTAAATGGAAATCTATCTTGGATATGACAATGACATGCAAACTTAGGGAAAATGATCTTGGACCTAAGTGAAAAATGAGGATGCTTGCAATGAAAAGGACTAAAATGAATGAAGATGACAATATGCCTTAGGACCTAAGTGGGACTATGCAAAACCTAGCCTAATGTGACATGAATTTTGAAACAAAGACATTCAATGTGTTGACAACCATGTTCAAATGTTGGATGAATACTTGGACAAATTTGGACTTTTGTTTGGATTTTGTTTTGAGTTGAATGTTGTTGATTTTGAAAATCCAAGTTGATTATGAGCACTTTTGAAAGTTTGTTTTTAATTTAACCTTTGACAATCATGGAAGACAAAATGTTTGTTTGACCTTGACTCAAGACAATCAAGCACATTTACAACAAATCCTATGGTTGGCAAGGGCAATATCTATTGAATCCTCCAACGAAATACAACACTTAGTCGGACAGCTAGACACTTGGTAGCACCGGCTCCCCCTTATAGTGCACTCACTTCTCGGGCATACCAAGCTTCGAGTTCAAGGGGCATCACTTCCCAAGAACTTGCTATCTCTAACTAAGGAGTACATGAGAGGTGTCTTCAGCATGCACGTATCACAATGCTTGAGCCAACAGATAGAAGGTTTTTGGTCTCTACAAACAAAAGGTTCTAGTTAAGGCATATGTTCAGATGGGTATTGATCTGGTGAATAGATCATCACAATACCATTCTAGCACCTGTTGTCTACAACTTTCATTGCATCCACAGTTATTTAGAGTGGTTCAGAAGAGCTTGGCTTCAGCCTGTCACCACTTAGGGTCATTCCCTCTCACCAATGCCTATGCGAAGTGCTAGGAAAATCAGGAGGCAGGCCCAATTCTAAAGGTTAAAACATGCAAACAAACTAAAAGAAAACAAAGCATGCATGGTGTTCATTAACATTTAAGAAACTAAATATGCAACTACTTAAAAAATCACATGCAAGATGTTTTAATTGAAGTCTTTGACCGCGTCCTGCATAAGATTTGTTAGTAGTTTCATTCTTAGTCTTCGTCACACGTAATGCCAAGGTGTTGCATAGAGAATTAGTACCAAAGAAAACCTGAATATGAAAACAAAGTAATTTGCAAGTAAAAACACTGATTTTCACCTTTGTTTCTGGCCTTACACAGGCGCAGAATGTCTCAACACAGGCTCAAATTACCTTGACATAGGCACAGAATGCCTTGACACAGGCGTAGGTCTCCTTAACACAAGCGCAGATCCCTCCTACACAGGCGCAGAAGTGTCTAGAAAGCTCTAGGTCGCCCTGTTTCTTGAGTTTTTCACCTGCAAATCAGCTCAAAAGGCACTCAAAAACACAGTTAAGGGGTTAGTTCACGTCAGGTTCACCAAGAAATGTAGATAGGAATTTGGAAATCATCAAAGCAAGTAGCAAATTAGACTAGCTCAGTCACGAAAACTAAATTAGGTTAGAAATGATGAAATGGAAATTAGGAAATTAGAAATTAATGAAAATTAGGTAAATTAATTAATAATTTTTCATTCATTAATTAATTCACAAAAAGAGGGGGAATTAATTAGCCAATTAAATAAAAATTTAATTGTGACAAGAAGACTTAGGATAAATAAATAAATTATTTAACCTAGAGGGAAAATGACAAACAAGATGAACAAATCATAAAACCCTAGAAGATGAATTAGAAATGCAAGGATGACAATTAGGTCTTGACAAAAGATAATTGATGTAGGATCGATTTGATCATGATTTTGATTAACAAAGGACCAATGCTGACAAACGATTGAGATTGGTTGACAAATTGACCAAGATTGATAAAGAGACCAAATTGATAGGCACCAATTGACGAGGAACAATGACTAATTGATCCAAATTGACACGATTGAAAAGGACAATGATCGATGACAAATCGATCGAAAAATGACAAGATTGACAAGAGGACAAGGATAGATGACGAATCGATCACAAGATGATGAGATTGACAAGGACAAAGATCGATGATGAATCGATCGCAAGATGACAAGATTGACAAGAGGACAAAACCCTAATTCTATCATCGATTAGGATTGGCGATGTCCAAAATGATGATAAATGAGCATGCACATTGATGCGACAAGATAAGATCGACCAAAATCATGACTGAAGATTATTATCGACAAGACCAAATTCGAAAGCGAGACAAATGAAGAATGCAGAAGGACTCGATGCTCGCAAATGATAAAGACCAAGTGCGCAACATAGAAGAGATGTTAATGCGATGCAAAAACCCTAAAATAAGGCAATGCGCAAATGTTAAAGTATGACTCCGCAAGCGTTGACCATTTTTAGACATCTACACATTGTTATTATGATTATATCCATAATAGCCATTAAATTGTATCTAATTTGTGAAATTTCATAGATTATTTATTTTATGCTAAGTATATGTCTGATACTAGAATCTTTCATACTTTTTGAGTACTTCCAACCATGGTAGAAGGGAAGTAGGCTTGCAAGAGTGGTACGGTGATGGTTCTGTGTGGGCAAAGGGTTACAAAGCGTACTTCCCTTGGGCCTAGAGGAGATGGGTTCTAGGGAAACCTATTGTAACCTCTTTCCCCTATCATGGTAAAGATTCAAATCCAAAATTCCAAAATTCCTCATCCAAACATTATGAAAATCTAAAATTCCTCATGAAAATATTATGCAAATCTGAAATTCCTCATGCAAATATTATGCAAATGCGAAGATTCAATGAATGAAGGTGAAGATTAAACAATTCCTCATATTATGCAAATCTAAAATGAAGGTGAAGATTCAACAATTCCTCATATTATGCAAATCCAAAATGAAGGTAAAGATTCTACCTTGAATGGTGAGTGTGCAAAAGTACCTCGAATGGTCAGTGTGTCATTTGATCTTTCTAGGGGTTGAGCTTGACGTGGAAGCCTGCGCGGGATTGAATGCATAAATGACTTGACCTCTTTTTTCTTTTCTTTTTAAAGTAATGTGCGTTGCTATCAAAATTTCGACGAACACGGGCACTTAAAAAAAAAAAAAAAATTCATTGCTAATACCTTCTCCGTGGAAACCAAATGTGAAATTACTGTAGGAATTCCAATGAAGTCGGGCATTTTTTCAAAAAAAAATCAAATTTGGTCACAATATACCTTCTCCATCGGAATTCTAGACCAAATGTATTAGTGTGTCTATATAGGTACATCGACTCACGCACACCTATACTACAATAGGCATTTATATCAATTGCCTAGTCTCAATAGGTACGCTAAGTCCAACAAACACCATAAATAACCTAAAACGCAAACACTATCAATTGATCAACCCATCTAACACAATCAAAACAAATAATTACATCGATTGTCAAAGTCTCAACAAGTAATTTGCCTCAAAAACCTTGACTTCATCAGGCAATTCAAGCAATTGTCCAAGTCACAATAGGTCACTTTGACTCAATTACTTAGAATTTATCTTGTCTGAGTGAACAAATGACATCAACTATCACGCTTTGACTAATACTGAGGCAATTCAACCAATTGCACCACTATCCACACAATATTGATCAATTGAACAACATCAATCAAATGCACCACAATACCACATTTGCATCATATCTCCTTCATGACCTAAGGGTACTTATCGACTTCCCATTATTTTCTACTACTCATCATTCACCCTCATTCATTCCAAAATCCCCAATTTTCCCATGCCTAATTTTCTTAAAATTTTTGAGATATCACCCAAAAATTTTAAATTTTGTCCCATCTCTTGAGGGGGCATACCTAACTACCAACCTAGTGCATATTGGGGCATGTAACATGCTTACTTGTTTTTCTTTGAAATGATGAGATAAATCACATCATCTCAAAGAGGGGCAAATGTAGACATCCAAATATGTCCACTTAATTAAATGAATACTTAGTATTTATTTGATTATTTAACCATCAATCAACAATTAATTAAGTTAATATTTAATTAATTCATCTTAACCCTCTTCTCCTATTAATTAATTAAATTAATTAATTTATTTAATTTAATTCATTAAACCATGTTCTGACAATTAAGTAAATAAATAAAGCATATTTGTTTAATTAACCCCTCTCCACACTTAAATAAATCAACATTTATTTAAATCCCTAAAATCCTCTCTCTCACATTTAAATAAATAAATATTTATTGAAATCTCTAAAACCCTCTCACTTGCATTCTCCTACAAATGCAAGTTGCACAATTTTAGTTGAAATAAATTAATTTTATTTTAATTAAAATCCCCTTTTATCCTCGCCCACTTGCTCACTAACTTCCTTCTAGATTCTTCTGACCCCTTCTAATTAGCCCAATCCCCCTCCTAATCATTTGCACATTCCTTAAGAAAAAGGTCACTTCACAAAATATGCAAAGTCTTCACAAACCATTAAAGGCTTTGTGTCTCCAACAATTTACCCTCCAAAGTCTTCAATAACCATTTATGGTTAACTCAAACTCAACCCTTAGTTAGAGAATTTCTCTCTAACTCAACCATCCCTTTAACTCACAAGTCTCTTCAAGCATTCATTGCTTTGACCATGGTTTTCCCTTTAACTCTTGCACAAGAGTTTATCTATTGGATAAAAGCATTACCCTTGGATAAAATCTTTATCCACTAACTCAATCCTAACCAAACCCTCCTAGGGTAACCGTCATGTCATCTTAAGAATTTAATGTTTCTTCCCTCTCCTCTCAAGACCTCTCATAGTGACACTTGTCATCACTACATTGGGCTTAAAACCATCACATGGATCAAAAACCCATCAATCCTAGCCCTTCACAATCTCACTCAATCTTGGCCATTCAATCAACATTTTTCCCTATAAAAGGACCTCATTCCTCAAGAAAAAAAGAGCATTAGAGTATTGTTACTATACTTGCATAGCATTACTAAGTTTCTCATAGCAACTCTATTTTGTGCCTTTGCATAAGTCATAGAGCTACATTCTCAACCACACTCAATACTCCAGTTGCCATCCATGGTTTTATGCTAGAAGCTGAGAGCTGCAATCAAGCAAGTCTTTTTGATTCTTTGAGAGGAGAGGAACAAGGAAGAGCCAACATCATCAAGCATAGGGGGGAGTATTAGAGTTGTCTAGTTCTTTATTTTCCTATTTGCTTTGTTACTAATCTTTCTTGATATGCTTTTGAAATGGATTCATCTTCATGTTATGCTTATGGTTGAAAGTAAATGTCTTATACAGGGATAGGTACACTCCAAACCAAACATATCACTCTTATACAAGGTACTCACTCTTTGAAACCAGACATTTTATTCAATCACCGAACAAATCAAAACAATGACATAGATCAGTATGACTATTGGATTTTGTTCTAGTTAGCCTTATCTTTATCAATTGATAGCATTACATGTTTCATCTTTATCAAGTGGTGAAAACCTTGAAACGGGCTCACTATTTGTGATAGAGCGGTTCCTCCATCTATTTGTACATATCATATCCAAATATCTGAGCCATCACCAAAAATTCATGAATGCTTATCAATCCTGGACATACTTAGCGTAGTCATTGTCCTTGATTATCTGATCAATTATCCGCATCATATCCTACCATGGCTTGGTGATCAATTGTACATATTCATATCGAGTAGTATCTAGAGTGGGGGGAAGTTTGTGACCTCACTGGGGGCATTTTGCCTTGAGGCTTTTTCGACATCAGAACAAACACATAGGAAGACAACAAGGATCAGATTAACCAACAAATGATAATGACAGTGCAAGAAGACTAGATATCATTGAATTAAACTGATTGGAATTGAACAAAATATCTATTTGCAAGATGTTTCACTTGATAAGAATACATTTCCAATAACATGCATGCTTACTTATGGTTGTTAATTTTTGCTTATCATATCTCCTAAGTGACTTAAGGATGTCTCCATGACTAGAGAAGAAAGGAAGGAATGTGATGTTTTATTTGTCTGCTATCTATGAGTGAAGTCTTTTACCATGCAAATTTGTCCTACGAAGCAATCAGGGGGCATATTGTTGAGGACATTTTGGATTTGTATGGGACAAAGGTTAAATCTTGTCTGTTTATGCAAGCAACACTCAGGTCATCGTGGTTCAATTATACCTTGACGCTTGTGTCATCTTGCAATATCAAAACTCATTGAAGTTATACTCAATTTTTTATGGTTCAATTATACCATGATGCTTGTATCAACTTTCAACAAATCAAGGCCCGATGATGAAAACAAAGGAAGCATTGGCACTTTGATCACAACAGATGGCAACATTTAGAATGAGAATGCATATTAAGCTTTGCATTAGTTGCACATCATTATCATCTTAATCTTGCATTAGGTTGCATTTCATTTTAATCTTGCATTAGTATCACTTCATTATCATTATCGTCATCATGTCATTCTAATATCTCATATCATACATCTCATTTTTAAGATACATCTCATCATCATCATCTAGTCGCATCCATCACATGCATATCTATCGCATCATCATGGAATTTTTGTTCACTTTCATATCTTCATCATTCTTCCAACTATGATCTATCATGTCTTATATAGGATGTATCTTTCTTGAAACTAGACGTTTTAATCATGTCTTATACAGGATATAGTGTTCCTGAAACCAGACGCTTTGATCATCTTTGTCTTATATAGGAGGTGTCATTCCTGAAACTAGACTTGACCTCAATTCTATCAATTCATTTCATCTTATCCATTCTATTATGTCTTAGACAAGATGTATATTTCCTAAAACCAGACATTTTGATCAGGTCTTATACAAGATATATTGTTCCTGAAACCAGACACTTTGATCATCTTTTTCTTATACAGGAGGTGTCATTCCTAAAACCAGACTTGACCTCAATCTTATCAATTCTTATCAATCTAATCAATCATAACATTATCCCCAAACATGAGCATATGATATCAACAACATGTAGAATGCTAGATCGCATTATCCACCGCACACAAAACCACAAACCATGTTAGAAACATCTACATTCATCAAATCCAACCATCATCTGCATATCACCTTCTAAATAAATAGTATCATTACAAACATCATATAAGAATGTAAACATTAAAAAACACACACACACACACATCACATCATCTGCAAAGGTCATATAGATCAAAAGCATATCATATAGCTCATCAAAATCAAAATCATTGCATCCATATCATATCATTATGCACGTGTGACCACATGTTGATCCAAAGGAAAAACAATGATATAAGTCAGAACCAATCGTCAATCAGAACAAATAAATTTCAAAAGTCCCTAGATATCATATTACTATCGAAATCAAATCCATATCAAAATCAAAATCTATAACGAAATCAAACCCATATCAAAATCAGACCCATATCGAAATCAAGACTCATATCGAAATGAAACCCATATCGACAATCAGGACTCATATCAACTCATATCAACAATCAAGTTTGACCCATATCGAATCAGGACCCATATCAAATCAGGACTCATATCGACAATCAAGTTTGACCCATATCAAATCAAGACCCATATTGACCTTTGACCCATATCGAATCAGGACTCATATCGACAATCAAGTTTGACTGATATCAACCTATTGACCCATATCAACCTTTGCAACATATCAACATGACCTCGGTGGACATGTGGGACATGCACGTGCTATGACCACATTAGTCTTCCTCATTTCTTCAATATTCCTTTTAAAATTTATCGACAGATAAATAACAAAAAAATTAACAATTCAAATCATCCAACTTTCGAAAATCGTACTACATTGCGAAACTGCCCTGGAAATAATAATTTTCTCAATTTATCTCCCAAAGGGGCATATCGACATCAATTTCATATTAGTTTCATATCGACACCAGCTTCATATCAACTTTTCATATCACATCAATTCTTTATATCTGGGGCATCATATCGACTTTGGCAACAACATCATATCAAAAAATACGACAAATTAAATGTTTTCTTTGAATCAACGTGTGGTCACACATTAACTCAAATAGGGGCAAAATGTAGACACCTAAATTGGCATAGCTAATTAAATGGATTTTATTCATTTAATCATCATTAAATCACCTATTAATTAAATTAAGATATACCCTTCTTCTATGTAAGCCATTTAATTAAATACCCCCCTTCTGGCCATTTTAATTAAATTCACATTTAATTAAAAATATCAATTTATTCCCTTTCCCATTTTAATTAAATCTACATTTAATTAAAATCTCCTTTACATCTAAAATAAATCAAAATTTATTTGTAAATCCCCCCCAACTTGCAAAATCCTACAAATGCAAGTTGCATCCTCTTTTGGCTAAATTAAATCTTTTTAATTTACTAAAATTCCTATTTTTCCTCACCCACTTGCCAAATCCTACATTTCCCACTTGCCCTCCTAATTTCTTCTAGAATCCCTCTAATCCTCTATTAATTAGCCTAATTCTCCTCATCATGTCCAATCCCTAAATTTGGGGAGTCATTTCCCCAAATTTGGAGAAAGTCTTCAAAATGCATTTAAGACCTCCTTTCAACAAGGTAACTTGTTGAATACCCCTAATTTTTTAAGGCTCTTACAAGTTTGTCCCCTAGACCACTAGTGATTTTCCTCTTGGAGCAAGTTAGCCTCCAAATTCTTCAAAAGGCATTTAATGCCTCTTACAAGCCCATGCCCATGCCCATAACCCATGATGGTTGTCCACTTGACCATCTTTTATCCTTGCATAAGAGTTTACCTCTTGGACAATAGCATGCTTCCTTGGATAAAAGCATTATCCAATTATGTCACCCCTTGAAGCCTTCCCTAATGCTCAATTAGCATCTAATGCTTGCTTAGCATCTCTCAAGCCATCTCAAGCTGGCATTTGTCAACTTGGGATTGGATTGAATCCCTCACATGGATTGATAACTTTCAATCCTATCCCTTGTTGAGATTACTCAATATCAACCATCCATTTCTCTATTTTCTATATAAATAGATCCCATTTCTTCAATCTAAGGATCCATCCACTTCTATTGCATCCAATCTATAGTCTAATTGTGTTGTGCAGGTTATCAAGGAGCTCAATCCCCATCATCAAGCATTTAAGCCATCTTAATTGCATTATAGCTTAGTTTTTTTAATACATGTTTAGAATATCTTTCTAGCTTAATTCTTATCATTTTCATAGGATTCTCATATCTCAACCTCATACTAGCCTAATTATTTCACTTAATCTTTTAATTTGGAACTCATTTCATATCTTCATCTTGCATCTTGCATCTCCATCCATCATCTCATCTTAGCTAGGATCTTAGTTGTAGTCATTTTGATCCTAGAATCATCATCCATGACTTGTTCTCTAGGTTGTCATCTTGAGGATCAAGTGCTCTTTCAAGTGAGGGTCACTTTGAATCTTAGAGATCTTTAGAGATAGAGGAGAACGGGACAGGCTTAGCAATCTTGAGATTTCTCTGACTAACAATTAAGTTAGTTTGCATTTTTTATTTCTTGATTTCACTAACGTGATTTCTCATGTGTGTGTGTGATTTGTGTTTTCTTGCATATGCAGCTATCCCCCACATTTTAACCACACATTAATTTACCGAGGGATCCCTATATAAAGATAAACTATAAATTAATTTTCACATCCACACTTTATCTATAATCCACCCCCATCATTTGAGCATACATCAAGCATTCAGAAGCATTCAAGGAAACATTTTATCCCACCGTATTCTTCAAGAATCATGGAGAAAATCACATTAGCTTTCATGCAAGCATATTTTTTTGTTTGATTTTTCTATGTATTGTCATGTTATTGCATCAATACTTGTGATCACATCTAAAGAGCAATATGTATCTTCAATCTTCAATCAACCATTGCATATCTGAGGTACTATGATACAACATTTAATTTAGTATTTCTATTACTATTCCAATTCATTCAAGGTTAATTCAATTCAAGGTTTGACCTAAGGAAAACCCCCATCAACAAGCCTATTTATTTCTTTCCATGAGAAGGGAATTGTCTCATGAGAGCCACGAACAAGGAATTTGACAATGTAGATGATGAAAATCAGACTCAAATTTTGAAAGCATGAAAAGTGGAGGACTAGGATGATCAACTCCCTTCAATCTGAAGAATTTCTAATGACCTTTTGATAGTGGATTTTGTGCAATGTCCTAATTTAAAAAAAATTAGTCCGTTTGCCCCCATTATTCGAAGGACCAAGGTAACCTTCTTCCCATAGCATTGACAATTCAACCCAAATATTCTATCATAGGTTTTGATCCATTTTCCCTCCCATAATCTAAGTTTATAGATCTACATGATATCTATAACAATCTTTTACTATTATTTATATTAATTTCGCATTATTTGCCTTAGATCTAGCATTGCAATTTAACCCTAATTAAAATTCAATTTTCAACTCAAACAAGGAGGAATTAAGATCTAATTTGTATTCATCCCTTTTAGGATTGCATAAATTAAATTCAATTGAACCCTCTTTAATGTAAGTTTGGTCCCAAGTAGAATTAGTGGATTTATCCATTAAGGTGTTCAAGCCCTAATTCCAACACCTTACACATAGGTTACATAGCTTATAAATTTTGACAACAAGAACACTTAAATCTTTTAATTTGAATGAAAAGAGGATAAAAGATTTTAAAACATCAAAGAATAAGAGGGTTAAAAAATCCTTGTCGGGTTCTAACATAGGTTTGTTAATTTAACAAAAGGAAAACTTTGGTGAAAGAATCTAGAAAACCAAAGACAATAGGAAATGGCCTAAAAATATCATGAATGGTGAAACATATGGTAACATTTATTTGGAAGGAATGGGTAGGATAAAATTTATAGAGAAGATGCCTATTTTAGGGCTAGATGAAGAAGTGGATGAATATTTGGAATAATATATAGAGATGGCTTTAATATGCAATTATATCACCCTCACCCTCTAGCCTATTCTTTTAGAACTAAATGTATGGGTAAAGTGTATACTTTACCCAGTTTCCTTTTCTACAATATATATTATGATTCATATGTATTTTTGTTGTTATGTGACTATAAATAATAAAGATGAGATTCTAAAGAAAGACCCTCAGATTTGGGATATGACATGGACTCTTCAATAAAGATTGGTATTCAAGATTCAAGTTTCAATAGTGAAAATAAGATTCTCATTCCAAAATGTAGAGTAAGAACTTATTAAATCGCTATTTCCAATTTTCATTGGGGGAATAATCAATAATATCCAACTTTAGACCTAAAGGTGTGCTAGATACTATGTGTGATTATTCCCCTTTATTTGTTGTTTGATTTGATTTGATGTGATTATGCAAGAACTAGGTGAAATGATGCAAAATTGATAATATTCAACATAAACAAACAAATATGGAACATAAAGGCCAACACAAAAGTATAGATTTACAAATATGATGCAAAAAAGAACCTATTACTGAAATCTAGAACTGAAAGTGTTGGTCAAGTGTGCTAGGCACCTTAGATGTGAAGGAATTTTCGCCAACTAAAAATTTGGATCTCGGATCAAGATGCTCTATATGTCATTCCCTCTGAAATTTAGCTAAAAATTATTGGCAAGGTGTGCAAATCAACATAGACCTAGGGTTCACTCGTTCAAAATCTAGAAATGTATGTCTTGATCTACTCTAGATAATTCCACAACTTTCTTTGTTGTATCTATAACCTACACACAAATTAGAAGGAAAATGTTGTGTTATATAGGGACTTGCCTAAGTAAAACCATGTGTTGGTGTTTTCACCTCCACTACAACTATAATGATGAAGAAAAGAGAGCTTACCCTTGGAGGACTCAATTTGAAATAAAATGTTGAATTGAAATGATATTACCGTAGGATTGATAATGGTGCTGATGCAATTCTCTTTATATAAGTCCATCAAGGGTTGATGCAATAACATGACATGACAAGACATAACACGATCAATCATGAAAAAAGACTTGCATGTAGGTCTATGTACCTTACTTCTCCATAATGCTTTCTTGTGAATTATTTAGGATGTGATTGGAAGTACTTCTAATGGATATGAAAAATAAATTAGAAATGATGGATTTATATAAGGTTCACAAAGTATTTCCTACTTAAGGATGACTTCCAACAATCATATCAAAGTATTGAGATTAGTTCACAAATGGTAGGAATTGACAATAACACATGTTTGATTTTGGGCCCCTTTCAAAGAGACTATGGTGTTAGGTGCCCTTAAATGTTTCTATTTGCCTTAGTCCACCCAAAAAAAGAGTAGAGAAGGATGGTTATGAGTGTAGGGTCCCAAGACATAGTATCTAGTCACCAAATGAGCATATGACAATAATTTGGATGTGACAAGGCTAGAAATAGGCTTAAAATGAGCTATGAGATAGCAGACTAAATTGAGAGCCCAAAAAGGAGTACGAAATTGTAAAACGGACACAATTTATGACACTAAACAAGTTAAATGTGGAATTTTTTTAGATATCTTCTATATGGGTGAGACTACCCAACTTGCCTCTCCATTTTTGGTAGATCGTAGCATTGAAAAGTATTGGAAACTCTCCAAGGAAATTCATAGCTATTGCCCCTAAAATGAATCTATAATGTATTCATTACCTTCAATAGCCCATATATTGATAGAGCTAGATTTTTTTATTAGTTTTCTTGTAGACAAAAGTTTGAAGCTGGGGAAAGAGGCATGGAAAGAATTAGTGGAACATGAGAATGCATCTTTTCATTGCTAGAAGTTCTTTAATATTGATCATTTAATAGATACATGTAAAAAGTAGAAATAAACATGGGTAGGGCTTCTTAGTGAAATTATGCAAAGTTGTATCATCACTTTTAGGCAATAGTATATTTGAGTTGACCAGCATAGAGGGACAACATATTGAAACCTTGTGTACTGAGGATAAAGTAGTGGATGCTAAGGAGCGTAGAGCTTTTATGAGAAGAATTTTTTTGTGACAATTACTAATGAGGAAAATTTCATGGGGTTATAGGACCCAGATGCTAAGATTAAGATATGTTGCTCATGATTTAATAAGACACGCCTCCTTGAATTAGTAGTCGCATCATCAATTAATTAGGTAGTGTTCAAAGTTGCAATGGTTTTCTAACGTTGATTCCTTATTTTTAAAATAATTTCCCTTCGAAAATTAAATGAAGAAAGAGAAAAATAAATAAAAAATTACGTCAAGTCCATAAGAAGAGGTGAATAAAATACAATGATAAATATAAAGAAGTAAAAACTCCACTATAATATGACTTTAAGTTCTCATGTGAAATAAAACTTAAGGTAATGCTATACAAATATTCTATAAAAATAATTAATAAATAATCTTTTAAAAAACAAAAATATCAATATCTTTATAATTGTAATTGTCACCTCTTCCACTAAAAAAGTTGTCAAATCTTCCACTATAAAGTTGTGTGAACACTGCTCATTCACTTTCTTTTGTACGCACAATATCCTTCGAATCTTCTCCACACTCTTCCATCTGCATCTCTCTCTTTTCCTTCGAAGTTCTGATTTAAACAAGATTAATAATAAAGAGAATGAAGCGTCACCGTTTAAGCAAGATTTTCCGTTCATTTCTTCATCTTTTCTAATTGTTATCGGTAGTGAAAAGAAATGAAATAATGATATCATTTCAGAAAAATAACATGTGTAATGATCACCAATGAAATTAATTTACTGCGCACAGTCCCAAAGTGGTTATGAGAAGGCTCCTTCGGATGAGCCTACCGAGTCCTCTCTCAATTTAAAAGCAAAAGAAAAACTGAAATCTTGCGACTAGAAATCTTTTCAGACAATGGAATATCACTTGATGGAAGTCGTATCAAGTGAGTCGAAAAGCTTGCGACTGGAAATCTTTTCAGACAATGGAATATCACTTGATGGAAGTCGTATCAAGTGAGTCGAAAAGCTTGCGACTGGAAATCTTTTCAGACAATGGAATATCACTTGATGGAAGTCGTATCAAGTGAGTCGAAAAGCTTGCGACTGGAAATCTTTTCAGACAATGGGATATCACTTGATGGAAGTCGTATCAAGTGAGTCGAAAAGCTTGCGACTGGAAATCTTTTCAGACAATGGGATATCACTTGATGGAAGTCGTATCAAGTGAGTCGAAAAGCTTGCGACTGGAAATCTTTTCAGACAATGGAATATCACTTGATGGAAGTCGTATCAAGTGAGTCGAAAAGCTTGCGACTGGAAATCTTTTCAGACAATGGGATATCACTTGATGGAAGTCATATCAAGTGAGTCGAAAAGCTTGCGACTGGAAATCTTTTCAGACAATGGAATATCACTTGATGGAAGTCGTATCAAGTGAGTCGAAAAGCTTGCGACTGGAAATCTTTTCAGACAATAGGATATCACTTGATGGAAGTCATATCAAGTGATATTCCATCTCATCAGCCCTTACTTTCTCTTTCTCTCTTTCAACTGCGCTTCTCATGTCATGTGGTGGAGATATAGGATTAATTCTCTAAAGATATCAAGAATCAATTGTCAAGATATTTGCATGTTTGTTTCTGATGTTTTCAAAGATCAAATTCTATAACAAAATATTTTTTTGATTCCATTATTTTGAGAGTGCAAAAAATACATACCTTTTCTTCTCAAGCTTCATTCAGCCTTTTCCACCATGATGTTCCACATTAAAGTTGATGAGAATTAATTTTTATTCTAGCAATAAAAATTTTGGCTGTCGAGAGAATACTAACACCTATGTATGTTTTTTTGTTGATGGTCACATATATAGTTGAACTTATTATAATATTTTTTCTCTCTATTGTTTTGCTCTATGTAATCTTGTGGAACTTATCCATTAAAAAAGAATTTATATCTTTAGCTTTCATAGGACAAGCATTCAAGTAGATATAACATTTACTCATCCATTTTCTATTTTAATTCAACCAAGCCTTCTTTCTTATGTTCAAGATGTCATTGAAAACAACCTTAGGCCATGTACCTACTTCCATTTATTCAATTCTTTTCAAACATCTTATATGAGGCACACCATAGTGATTGCTTCAATAGATACTACCCCTATTTCACTCAACATAATATCATAAGGAAATGTTTTTTTTTATTTTGAACTTGCTTGTGATGAAGCACTTTTGGATTTTGTCAATTTGTTTCCACTTTGAATCTAAGGTGTTTTTATCTCACAATACACACCCACATAGCACTCGCAAAAGCACTAAAATCACAAATAGAATCTAAGTAGTTTTCCAATCCCATAGTTTTACCTCTCTACATCTATTTTGAAGAGCATATAGCTCTTTACATCCTCCCAAAGTTCTCTTATTTTTATAGCCCTCCCAAATAACAATGTTGTTCAAGACAATCCTGAAATATTTGTACTTTGTTACTTCTTCCAGAATATTACCTTCATAGTAGAAATTATGTTGGCTCTACTTTCTTCTATTAGAGAAAATCATGACTTTAGTCTTACTAATGTTGACTTGAATCTCCACCACTACACAAAAATTTTCAAGGGCATATAAGCATGCTTGCAACCATGAGTTGATTTATCAATCAAAATAAGATCATCAACATAAATAAGAAGCCTATAAGGAAGTTTTGAAAAGATGAGAGGCGGGAGCACAGGGAGAGGTGAGAGTGCAGGGAGGCAAATAAATTAGATGATGGAGACTTTGTGGGGGTTCCAAATTTGTTGTTTGGTCCCCATGTTTCTAGTTTGTTTGTGATTGTGGATATTCTGGCTAGGAGGATTGTCAGGTTTTTCTTGGTGTGGCTTGGTGTTGCAGCTAAGACAATGGTCACCTTAGGAATCTCCATTTGTGGTCACCCTCATCCTTGGAGGATTTTGTATGTTCCTCTTAAGGTGGGTATCTCTGTTGTGGTGGTTGCTTTTTTCGTCAATGTGATATTTTCTTTGTTGGTAGTTGGACGCCCCTGTTCCAATGATGCCTCTTTCTCTCTGTGCGAAGGTCTATGTTGGGGATTTTTATTTGATGGGTCTCCTTTAGAGAGATATAGTGCTTTCCTACTCATTTTTCGTAGTTGACTATTTTAGCTACTTTAGGCCTATTTGTGTTTCTAAGTTCCTAGCTTTGGACAATGTTGTGGATGGTTCTTCATATTCCTTTGTGGTTATGTCAACCATTGTTTTATTGGCTTGGAGGTGTTTGAACCTCTCTTGGTCTATTCTTGTTCATATTTTATTATGACTGAGGCCCTTTCTAGAACCAATCTTGGCTATTTGGAGTTGGGAGATCTTTCTATCTTTTGTATTGTGGGTCAATGTTCTTCATCTTTGGTCTTCTTTGGCTTTTCCTATGGAGGAGGGTCTATATCCTATTGAGGTTGAGACTGTTGTTGCTGAAGAAGATGCTAGACACTACAAGGTGGCTATTGCTTCCCTTAAGGAGGTTCTTCATGATTTCTTGCATGGTTGCAAAGGGGGTTGTTTTTACCCTTATGTTGCTACTCTATTTTTGGCGGTTGGCTGCATTGGAGCTATGAATGTTATTATTTTGATAGTTTCTTCCTCTGCTGACCCTATTGAGGTGAAGACACCTTCTACAGAGGTGGAGGTGGACATTTCAAGTTAGGAAGGGACTTGTTGTAAGGAGGCTTCTTTTCTTTATGGTTATGGGAGCCATTTTAAAAACCTTGGAGATGGTTTGGGGTGCTAGTTAAAACCCTGTATTGTTGCTCCTCTTCTTGGTTCTAGATGCTTGGGAGAAGAATTTGATGTTTTTATTCCGAAGGTTATAGAAGCCTTTTAAAAATACATTTACCTAGATGTTTAATGTTTGTAATGTTCTTATTTCTCTAGGTCTTAAGGTTATGGGAGCCTTGAAAAAACCCATGTTTCAGGTTGTGGGAGCTTTTCAAAACCCTTTGTCTATGTTTTCCTAAGTTTTCTCACTTGTTGGATTTGGGCTTTTGTGTGGATCAACCAGTACTTTGATATTTAGTTTCTACTGATTGGTTGGTGGTTGGTTTTGTTGGAATCCAATAATAGGGGGGGGGGGGGGGGGGGGTGAATCAGTGTTATACCAGAATGATCAATTTTAGCTTTATTAAAATATGCATACACCAACCGGTATACCGATACATATAGAATTTAAAGAATTAAAGAAACCAATAATCCAATCACATAAATGAGAATCATAACACACAGATTTATACGTGGAAAACCTCAAAGAGGAAAAACCATGGTGGGATTTGTGACCCACAATATCAATTCACTGGCCATATGAAGAGATATTACAAATATAAGGGGCCTGCACTTGCAAGAAGGCTTACAGCCCAGAGAACACTGCTCAAACACAAAAGGAGCTTCACTGACTACATATAATTCCAAATAACAATCTGGAGAAGTGTTGAACTGCTAAGATAGCATCTTCTATTCCAGAATACAGTTCCAGTTTAAGCTTTGTTTGTTCTAGTCTGAAACCCTAAACCCTTTACCGGAATAACCCTTACATGAATTTCCTCACATACATAATCTCTCTGATATATTTCACATCATATTACATTTGCATATCCCATAATATCCTATTCCATGTCTTACACAAAATGATCTAATCCAACTGACCTATATACCCTATACAAATTATCATGGCTTATGTCGACTTACAAAGATATATACAATATCAAATTACATGTCGGCTAGATAACATGAATACATGAATAACAAAACCAATTTATGATGTTGGATCCAAGAGATGTCAGCCTCCAATACCGATAACATATTGTAAACCATGTCGGCTTGCATTACCGGTAACAAAAGAAATCCTTTTGTCCTGTCGGTGTCGGTGTCGATGCTGGTGTAGTGTCTGTGAAGTGCCTGTCAATACACAATTGAACCAAAACATGAAGCTGGAACACAATATCATGTTGCCATCAATAACAACATAGTGAAACCAACCAATTGAGTGCCAATTGCCAATAGGTTTTTGGGTGGTTGTTGTTTGTCTTTGATGCCTCTCTATGCAACGTCCTGTTTTTGGGTTCTAGATCCTGTAAAATCCACCTATAAGGGGTTTCAGTTCACTTAAAAAGATGGTTGACCCTTAATTAAAGACATAAATATGAGGCCTTACTGCAAACTCTACCAAATAGACACCATCTTCACCTTACAAATTTAAGCGTTCTTCAAATTTGTCAATATATAAACCAACAAGAGTAGGGGATAGTTGGCACACTTGATCAACCCCAATGTAGCTCCTAAATCTTTTTGTGATTCCTATCAAATTTCTGATTTTGACTTTAACCTCTTCATAAAACCTATGCACAACTGCTCTAGAATGCATAGGAATCCAAAGTTCTTCCATTTTATGACATTTCTTATCCCTAGTGACCATGTTGAAAGCCTTTTATAAATCAATTATAGTTGTAAAAGAGAAAAAAATCTCTTACTTTTACTCCTAAATATTTTTAAAGATGTCTCAAAGTAATCCATGATTAATCATAGAGTGCTTAGACCTAAAATATACATGTCATTTTGCATGCTTTTCTTTATATTATATCCATGGTTTGTTGATTCTATTTTCTATCATACTACCAATTAATTTAACAAACAAAGGGTTTATGATATGGCCCTCTAATTGGAAGGATTGTTAATATGACAACTGTAAGAAAGATGTACCACTAGGTTGGTTGTCTAATATTTTGATTCTAACCTTTTTGAATAATGTTGTTGAATATTATAATGATGTATGGTGTAAGAGTACTCATCCCCCATTTTAGATACTATTCTTGAAATTTGATTGAGTCTTTCTCTTTTCCATCACTCGATTTCTTAATACTTGTTTCAACCTCTTGCATAGGAAAAGTTTTTCTATATTGTTGACCAAGGTAGGGTCCACCTCTGATTCTTTCTCCTAAAGTTGTCTTACATATTCAAACCATTAATTAGATATAATTTTATTTTTAGTTTGATATTCTCTTGGTTGAAATTCCTTCCAAAATAACTTTGTATTAATTCTTTCCAAGGTTGATTAATTCTTCACACCTGGTGTTTATGAGGTGACTTGATCCTATGTTATAGGTCTAGATACTCTACAACCACATTTATTTTGTCCCTTTTTGAGTGGACTATGGCACCTATAACCCCAATCTTAGTTTACTAAGGTGCTATCTCCCTAGTCCCTCCAAAAGGGGTCCAAATTTTACTATGTGAAAGAATTAATTCCTACATTTGTGATCTATCTTGACATTTTAATATGACCATTGGAAGTTGATCTTAATGTGAAAATACATTCAAAACCCTATACAATGTAATCATTTATCATTCAGAAACTGATCTTGCAATTTCATTCCAACTCCTAATGATCTGAGTACAAGGTGCATCAAGCTACAACAACTTATCTTCAAGTATGTTTTCATGATGGATTTTATTATAATTTTTCATGTTATTGTGTCAACACTTAAGAGTCTAAATTGTATAAAGAGTATTGCATCACCACTATTATCAATCCTAAATTGTAATCTTGTCAATTCAACATTTCATTTCTAACATAGCCTCTACCCTACCAAGGGTAAGATCTCTTTTTCATCATCATTGTTATTGTGGAGATAGAAACTTCACAACACAACACAAGGTCAACAACCAATGATAGTTTGGAGTAGAAGAGCCATTTTTTTGAATTAGAACATAATTATTTCCCCCTCCCTTTCGTGTGAGTAGGTAAAGATTTGACAATAGGGAGTAGTATATTTTCATAGAGTAGACTAACATGGACATTCTTAGATTTCAAACAAGCAAAACAACTTATATGTTAAATCCAATCTCTAGTCTCTGACACTTTTTGTTTGAACTTTGGGGAGACAAATCTACATAACCTTATGATCCAAAATCCAAATACCTTAGCTCTCGATAAAACATTTAGGACTAGGGTGCCTAACTTCATAGTCTAACACTTTTAGCTCCTTATTTAAGATAGAGGTTCCTCTCTGCATCTCATTCCAAGATCTAAGATTCTATGTTGATTTATAATTCTATTTCTTTTTGTTTATGTTGAATCTTGACAATTTCCTAGCATTTTACCTAGTCATTACACATTCACATCAAATCAAAATAGGAAGTAATCAAACAAAGCATCCAACTCTCATTTATGACTATAGTTAGATCTTGTGTCACTTCCTCCAATTATTGATGGTGCTTTCAAAATTAAAAGATCTAAGTTTATGTCCCTAGGCTAAGAGCACATTTCTCCATCAAATAAACATGATGCTTCAAAAAAATTGTATTATCTAAAATAATTTTATGAGGTAAATTGATGTTCATAAGTACGTTCTAATGGTGTACCTAGAATGGAAACAAATCATAGTAAGTTTGTCAAGTGTTTTTGTGAATTGTATTTGTGGTGTGTCCTTAATTTAGTGTTTGGGGCATGACCCTGACTAATCCAATATAAGAATTCAAGGTGCAATATGTATCCTTATGCTACTCAATAGCCTTTGTTGCTATATTCTTTGAACTAACTTGTTAGTTAACTCCTAGAAAAAAAAGTTAACATTAGCCTAATGTGTAGATGGACCAATGTCTACAAAATTAAATTCATATTTAGCTATTATCATATCTTATTAATTTTTGCTAGCAATGGGTTCAACAATTTCCACAAGTTAAACATCCCTATGAGAAATAAATCAATAACCTTGAATTATTTTTCCCTTTTAGGGGCCAACTTTATTTGGAGCAAACTATAAACAACATCAAAGCTAGAGGTTACTATGTTACTAACTTTATTCATCTTACCCACCATCAATTCTAAAGATCTAAGGAGAAGTAGAATGCAAAACTAAAATTTATGAATCAAGTGTACTCTTATAAAAAGAGACAGAGAGACAGGAATTTTTTATTAGCAATAGTACAATCCCTCGTTATACCAATGTATTTTGGAAGTGATGTGGGAATGTGTGGATGACAATGTACAGTAGGGGAGGATGAAATGGATGATAAATACAACACTTTTCTAGGGATAGTCATATTTTCAAAATTGGCATAATTCATTGTAATATTTGATGGTGTATAATCATTCTTAGGTGGCTTTCTTATGTTGCAAGATAGAAGTAAAGTTAGGGAGGTTTATACGTTTACCTAATTTTCACTTACTTTCCCCTCCAAAACTAGGAATTGAATTATATCATTCCCTTTATATCTATCTTCATCCTAATCCATTAATGCTACACTCATTCACCAATCTTCTATTTTTGCTACAAATTTCTCTTACTTTTTATTTTTATTTTTCTTAATATTCTTGGCTAAATTTCACATGTATTAGAATCATGCTAGTGTAAATGAAAATGCATTGATTTTGTTTATGAATTGCATTGAATTTAGGTGGATACATTTTTGTGAGATTTAGATAGGAATATTGAGAAAATAGAATCAACAAATGATAAGGAATAAAAAATAAATGAATATAAATGCATAGAATGTCTGAGTGAATACATAGAAGAGGAGTGGAGGTATATAAAGGAAAAATATCCTAACTACAACCAACTTGCCACATGGGCAAGATGCAACATGGACAAGTCACTTAAGAACCTAAGCATGATTACACACCAATAATTTGTGTGACATCATTGATTTATAGCAACCATAGATATGTGATAGACATTTAGTCAATATTTTGGTGTGGATATTTAAAAATTGAGATAAAATTTGCAAATTGTGCAAATATTTACAATTTCTCATGTTGGTTAATAGATTTTGTCCTTTGCTAAAATTAAAATAACACCACTCTATTGCCCCTTAAAGGAAAAAATATTAACCAAATAGCTGGGTAAACTTGTGAAAGTTTCCCTTTGAATTTTTTTGAGGTACAACTCCCTCTTTGGATTTTCAATGAATCAAAGAAAGAAAATAATTATGCATATACTTTTAACCAGAAAGTATGAAAGACATTTTCACATCTACACATCACCATGTTGTAAATGAAAATCTTTTATAAATCAATTTCAAAAATGACAAATTTCACAAACTTTGTTGTATTTTGCACTTTTCATTCAACAAAACTTTCAGACTCAATTTCTTTGCAAGCACAAAATATCCCATTAGAAATAAGACTATTTTGGCATAAATAAATTCCAATAGAAATCCAATTCCTTCATCAAACACACAGATTTGAATCTCCCAAAATAATCATTTCAATTCATTCACAGATAAATGAGTATTTCCATTTTAAACATTAGATAGTGCAGGACCAAAATATATCAAGTCTGAAAAGCCAGCTAAAACTCGGACCTTCACAAAGTCTTTTAAAAACATATAAATAGCCACACATTGGCTAACTGAAGTTTAGGGAAACATAGAGTTTACATAACTCTGCCCCTGAGTCAAGATTTAATTCTGAAAATGTAACCAGAAAACTAACTTTTTAAAAAATTATCCTATAGTTCATTATTAAACAATTTCAATGTCCAGCATGGCCGAGATTACAGCTACGAGGTGGGATCTTCGGGTTGGTTCTGTGTTATGCTAGAGACATGTTTTTGTTGGCATTTTTTATGATGTTGTTGTGATTGTCATTGATGGACACACACTTTCTTTGAGATCACTTTTTGTATGTATGAGTTATGCTCAACCGGTATTTGTTCCAACCGGTATTATGTATTAGAGTCTTTAGACTATCGGTGTTTTGCAGAAAGTGTTTACCGATCTCAAGCGGTATGAAGACCTAAAGCGATATGAAGACCTAAAGCGGTATGAAGACCTCAAGCGGTTTGAGGATCACAAAGCGGTTGTTATTATTTTTCCCAGTCTTCATTTTGGTAAACCGGTAATTGGTGAAATGTGTGAACCGGTAATCGGTAAAATATTTGAACCGGTAATAAGTAAATGTATGAATCGGTATTACTCTATGATGAGTTACCAACCGATATTATTTGTGTGATGAGTTATCCTCCATCGACACTTTGGCAGTGATTCTGTGTCATGTTACCAAATGTGTCTAGATGCACTGAACCTAGGAACTTGCAATGTAATTCTATTGGACAGACATGAAATCAGATTCCTTTATAAGGACATCATGTCTAGGGTTTTAGGAGTTGTTAGGGTTTTTGTGTGGTTGATGAGGTTCTGCATGTGCGATCACAGAAGAAGATTAGGTCTGTGTGAAGAATTAGAGTGTGGAGTTTTTGAAGACTGAAGTAATGCTAAAATTCATTAACAATGAGCTATCAAGGATCTAACCAAGCATATTGTGCTAGCATTTAGATCACTCACTTGTTGATTACTCACATCTTCGACAAGTTTGTAACCCTTAACTGGGTAGGCCTGACAAAGCCTTTGTAAATCCTCTAACAAGGTGGTTCACAACTGTGGATCTGAAATCCTCTCACAAGGTAGTCTTTAATTGGACTTATCTCCTAACAGAGATTGAGATTCCTAACAAGATTTGTTCTGGTAAAGAACATTGTAAGACCTTAACCGGTCTGGTTACTATTCTACAGATAGTTACTTGTGAGTTTCATCTCACCGTGGTTTTTCCCATTTGGGTTTCCACGTCAAAATATCTTGTGTTATGGTGATTGTGCTTTTGTGGGTGAATGCCTTATTTGTTGTTTCATTTGCATTTGTGTTAACCAGTTTGTTAGTAAAACTGTTATACTGGTTTACTGCTAAACTATTTAAGTGTCTGAGTTCAATATTTTTTGGTATACTAATTCAGCCCCCCTCTTAGTATTCATCAATTGGTATCAGAGCCAACCTTTCTATAAGTTTAACCACTTGAAAGGAGATATGGGGGAATACACTGTGAGGGAACTTACTCATCATCTCACTCAGACTAAGAAAGCTTTTGATGAACTCAAAGTGAAATATAAAGCTTCTTTGGCCAAAAGAAGAGAGCATGTTGAGAAACTGATGGAGGTTACTGAAAATAGTTCTTCTGATGAAGTGGACATGGAAGCCCTAGTGGAAGAAGTTGAAAAATTGAATGAGTTTAATGCTAGCCTAAGAAGGGAACTAGAAGGACTGACTATCAAAATGTGTCAAGAGCTTGAGAACTGGAGGAAGACTAAAGATCTGGTAAAAGACAGAGATCATGAGATCTCCAAGCTGAAACAAGAAATCAATGCCCTTACCGCTCATCTCCAAGAGAGTAAAGTAGAAAAAGAAGAAATGCAAGGTGAACTAAACATGGCTATTTCTGAGAATGCAACCTTGAAGGAATCTAATGTTGCTATTTACAAAGAACTCACTGAGTCAAAGGAAATACTTGCCAAATTCAACAAGAGCATTGTTAAGCTTGAACAAAAGCTTGAATCAGCTAACCCAGTTAAGAATACCACTGGACTTGGTTTTTCCGGTTACGAGGAAGGTGAGACCTCTGGAATAATAGATGGAGCATCAAAGAAGCAACCAGCACCAAAGGATAAAGGTAAGCAAAAGTTCAAACCTGTTTGTTTTAATTGTCTCAAGGAAGGACACACTGCCAATGTATGTAGAAGTGAGGCTTACAATAATTTTCCCTACTTTCTAAACAATAAGCCTAGATCTAATGGATTCAATGGTGACTGTTATGCATGCAACAAGTTTGGGCATAGAGCATTTGAATGCAGGTCTGTTGTGCACAACACTGGAGGATATCCTTAAAGGAGTCAAGGAGTTTTTCCTGAAACCTCTATGAACCGGAATCCAAACCGATATAATGCCTATGACCATCAATCAGGTGGTGGTGGCTATCAAACGACAACTGGTTGGAGAGAAACCTATTTGATTTGTCATGGTCATGGTCACACTGCTACAACATGTAGAAGAAAGAATGGAAATATGAATAATGGACCATGGAAAGCACCCGGAGTGGTATGCTATCATTGTAACAAACTGGGTCACATAGCTAGAGTTTGCAGAATGAGAAAGAACATATCTGATGATATACCGATCACTCCGGAAGGAAGGATTGATGTTGAAACTGTACAAGTGGATATGAAGAAAACCTGGAAAAAGAAACCAGAAGTAGTGTCACAAGAAGAACCGATTTCTGCACCTAGTGTGCAAGTCGCTGAACTGACAAACTAAGCCTCAGAAAAGCTTAGGGGGAAGCAAATAGGTGAAATATTTTGAACCCCCGATTTACACCTGTAAAAGACCTTAACCGGTATGTGATACCAGTCAAGTGACAGAAGACAAGAATGGTAAAAGGCAAATTAGGGTTTACGCCCTAATGGTGGAGCATTTACTGTGGTAGGTGAAGAATTCATTTAAAAGGGATTTTCAAGTCATTTTCACTTATCATTAACAAGCGAAGAAATTTTCAAAGTGCAGAGCGACAAAAGGTGAATTATCTTGCGATTTGGAGAGATTTCAAAAAACTTGAAGAAGAATCAGAAGATCATATCAATCGGTCAAGTAAAGAACACCAAGTGGTAATCTAGCAACCGAAGTAGTGTGTGGCGAAGCGGAATTTGCGAGCCCTAAATCTCGACTTGCGAAGGTATTTTTTGAGTTTTTTTTTGTTTATCATGGCTTTTGCATCACACTCCAGTTCTAGTGCACTCGTTGATCCAGTAGATTTCATTCAACGGAAGGCAAGATATAATGCCCTATCCTAGATACCCATCGGTGTTATAGTTAAGGAGGGTATTTCAGACTATATTGATTGTAAAATTGAAGACCTAGGATCTCTAGCAATCCATTCTCAGCTAAGTTTGTTCTATGGGAAGGACAAGAAGATCAAACTCGAATATGATATCTTGGAAAAGAAGAAGCTTCACAATGCAGTCTATTTCCTTGAAGAATTTATAGATGATCACATCCGCATCATTCTAAGCAGAGTGCATGGCAACAAAATGTATTTGGAGCGGACACATGACATCACACCGGAAGCTATTCATGTCATCATCAATTTCTGCAACACTGGTGAAGTGCCAGCCCTAAGGAAGATCATCAAGACTGAAATGACCAAGCTCACCAGTTCTGTGAGCAACCAATGGGGAATGATCGTCAATACCATCAAGGACGATCTGGTCAAATGTGCCTGCATGGTGATAGGTTACCGAACATTCTATGCTAGCAGAATAATTTTTGTCTCTGCAACAATGGTAAATGCTGCCTATAGGATGATCAATGAAGATGCCTCATTTGATTTATGTACCTGTATGCAAAGGCAAGTCCTGGTAAATCTGAATTCTATCAAATAGGACAATGCCTTGAAATTTAAATTTGAAAAAATATTCGTAGGATTGTTTTTCTACTTTCAAGGGTATTTCCCAAGAGTCGGTGATATCCAATGGTATGCTGACCAACCGATAACCAAGCAAATCAAAGAAAGCCTTCAAGCGGTGGGAACCAGTTACCCTAAAGTAGTGAACAAATACTTTGATGAGTTTAAGCGGAAGATGAGCCAAAAGATAAGGATATATGGTGACATTGTCAAGAAGTATGAAGAGGACATCTGCTTTACCATCAGAGTAGATGAGTGCATAATGGAGGCAGTTGAGCCTAGAAAGGAAGAAGTGGATCCCATGGGATATGAGGTAATGTATGACATGCTAGACGGGTATGCCTCTACCATACTTGCCTCACCTCTTGATCCCAAGAAGAAGAGAACCGACACCTATTTGGAAAGGGTAACACCGGTTGTAGAACCTTCAGTAAAGAAAGAAAGGGCAGTTCCATCTGTATCAGCACCAGTTACCTCAATGAGTCCTAAAGTGACCAAGCAGTCATTGGCAAAGAAGAAACTAGAAGTTGCACCGGCCAAGGTCTTTGAGAGAAAGTAGAAGACAAAAGGCAACACACAGGAATCAGAGGACACAGAATCTGAAGAACAGCCTAAGAAGACTAAGCAAACAAGGAAGAAGACAAAGGCAACCAGCAATGACTCGGCATCATCAGCACCGGTAAATATAGATATTTCCTCTTACAAACCCTTGACACATTATCAAAGGACTATTAAGAACATTAGAAGGCAATTGCTTAGTGATTTGAAAGAGTGTTTTGATTATTTCAATGATAATGAAAAAGAGGAAGTTGAATAGGAAGTCATTCTTTATTTATGTATTAATGATTGGTTGCCATCAGACATTACATCTAAAGCACCTGATTCTTTATTCAATTCTTTAGATAACAAATGGTGCATTGTCATAGAAAAGGAACAGGAAATAAGAGAGGAAATATTTGCACAATATTTTCTTGATGTGTCTAATTCAGAACTCTATGAAGCTATGGAAAAATATAAAGGCCTCTTCTTCATGAGAAGAAGAAGACTCTTGTTATTGGAAGGAAAAGTTCCTGAAGTGGTAAAAGATACCCACTCTCATGCTCAAGCCGCTTTGAAGATACATCAAGTGGTTGAAGCCAACAAGAAAGCTGAGAAAGAACTAGGAACCAATAAACCGGATGAGCTGTATAACAGTGAAGGTGAACAGGTTACTGAACAAATGGACCCCATTGACGTTGATGCTTTGGATGGTGCAAATATCACTCCGGATGCACCAAAGGAAAAGGTCGATAAAGAGAGAGTGGAAAAGGAAAAACAGGACAAAGAAATGGCTAACAAAGAGCAAGCGGAGAAAGAGAAGAAGAAACAGGAGGAAGAAGAGAAGAGAAAAGAAGAGAAAAAGAGGAAATAAGAAGAAAAGAAGGAAAAGGAGAAGAAGAAAAAGGAAGAGGAGAAGAGGAAATAGGAGGAGGAGAAGAAGAAAAAGGAAGAGGAGAAGAGGAAATAGGAAGAGGAGAAGAAGAAAAAGGAAGAGGAGAAGAGGAAACAAGAAGAGGAGAAGAAGAAAGAAGAAGAGAAGTGGAAAGAAGAAGATAGAAAGAAGGAAGAAGAGAAGCAAAAGAATGAAGCAAAGCAAAGGGAGAAAGAAGAGGAAAAGAAAAGAGCGGAAGAAAAGAAGGAAGCAAAAAAGAGTAAACAAGTGGAGACCCCAAAGGCAACCGGTGGTCAAGCCAAACCGGCTGACATCACCAGTCCTATTGACCTCCAATCTACAAATGAATTGGAGCTACTCCAAAGCATTAAGCTTGCTCAAGAGTGACTGGAAGCCTTAAGGAGGAAAAAGGAGCAAGACGTTATTCAAACTGCTATGGATACACTTACCAGTTTTATTCCTGATACCAACCTTCCCAGTACCGATTCCTCTTTGGCCTAGCTAAAACTTCTATGCACAGTTGTGGAGGACCAGGTACAAAGCCTGGAAGAGGTTGCTAAAGCCAATGCACAAAAGAAGCATCAAAAGGCAATGAACACTACCTTAGTTAAGAAATTGAACGAGCTCTGGTCTGAAATATAGAAAGTATAGAAAGACATAAGAGATGCTTTGGATGAGGGGAATCTACTACTCAGTAAGATAAGCCAACCCCATCTATTTTGTGATGATGTGCTTGCACAGAAGGAAAAGCTACAATCTGATTTACAAACATATATAAGCACCTTCAAGATGCCCTATGATTCCTTCTCTACATTTGTGCAAACCGTCCACCGATTTCAACTCCAGACTGCAAGAATAGAGTTAGAGATCAGCAACCAGACCTAAGATTTGCAGGAACTTCAACTGGTTCTACTACCCAGACTGCAAATACTTCAGAAATGTTATCTCAATCTGGATGCCTTATCAATCACTCAAGAGATGAGCACAATTGACGCCATGGAAGAACAGGTATCCCTGATGCAAACAGAAAGTGAGGTGGCTACCTCATTGCTTTAGTCATGGTCCTTATCCATGAAGACATTTATGCAGGACTTTAAATCAGTTTTTGACAAGTTTCACTCTTTGTTGTCATAAACACTTATTATTTTTGCTAATGGAAAGAGGGGTTATTCAGTTGTACTTTGTCATTGTTGGCAAAGGGGGAGTAGTTTTCTATATCTAAAATTTTGATGCATGTTATGTAGACTTTCATGATTATCTCTGTAAGGGAGTAGTATACATTTTATTTTCTGCAAAGGGATAGTGTATATGCTTAGGGGGAGTAATCTTAATTATGGCATATTTTTGTTATAAAAACACTTAGATGTCAAAATTTTCCTAAGTGTTGCCATCAATGCCAAAGGGGGAGATCTTAGTATTCTGTATCTAAAATTTTGATGCATGTTATGTATACTTTCATGATTATCTTTGTAAGGGAGTAGTATACATTGTATTTTCTGCAAAGGGATAGTGTATATGCTTAGGGGGAGTAATCTTAATTATGGCATATTTTTGTTATAAAAACACTTAGATGTCAAAATTTTCCTAAGTGTTTCCATCAATGCCAAAGGGGGAGATTGTTGGCATTTTTTATGATGTTGTTGTGATTGTCATTTATGGACACACACTTGCTTTGAGATCACTTTTTGTATGTATGACTTATGATCAGCCGGTATTTGTTCCAATCGGTATTATGTATTATAGTCTTTAGACTATCGGTGTTTTGTAGAAAGTGTTTACCGATCTCAAGCAGTATGAAGACCTAAAGCGGTATGAAGACCTCAAGCGGTTCAAGGATCACAAAGTGGTTGTTATATTTTTCCCAGTCTTCATTTTGGCAAACCGGTAATTGGTGAAATGTGTGAACCGGTAATCGGTAAAATATTTGAACCGGTAATAAGTAAATGTATGAACTGGTATTACTCTGTGATGAGTTACCAACCGGTATTATTTGTGTGATGGGTTATCCTCCACCAACACTTTGGTGGTGATTCTATGTCGTGTTACCAAATGTGTCTAGATGCACTAAACCTAGGAACTTGCAATGTAATTCTATTGGACCGACATGAAATCAGATTCCTTTATAAAGACATAATGTCTAGGGTTTTAGGAGTTGTTAGGGTTTTTGTGTGGTTGATGAGGTTCTGCATTTGCGATCACAGAAGAAGATTAGGTTTGTGTGAAGAAACAAAGTGTAGAGTTTTTGAAGACTGAAGTAATGCTGAAATGCATTAACAATGAGCTATCAAGGATCTAACTAAGCATACTGTGCTAGCATTTAGATCACTCACTTGTTGATTACTCACATCTTCGACAAGTCTGTAACCCTTAATCAGGTAGGCCTGACAAATCCTTTGTAAATCCTCTAACAAGGTGGTTCACAACTGTGGATCTGAAATCCTCTCACAAGGTAGTCTTTAATTGGACTTATCTCCTAACAGAGATTGGGATTCCTAATAGGATCTGTTCTGGTGAAGAACATTGTAAGACCTTAACTGGTCTGGTTGCTATTCTATAGATAGTTACTTGTGAGTTTCATCTCACTGTGGTTTTTCCCATTTGGGTTTCCACGTCAAAATATCTTGTGTTATGGTGATTGTGGTTTTGTGGGTGAATGCCTTATTTGTTGTTTGGTTTGCATTTGTGTTAACCGGTTTGTTAGTAAAACTGTTATACCGATTTACTACTAAACTGTTTAAGTGTCTGAGTTCAATATTTTTTGGTATACTAATTCACCACCCCCCCGGCCTCTTAGTATTCATCAGCTTCCACTCCAAATGAGTAGTTGAGAAGTTCTGTATAACAACAAAGTTCAAGATTTTGATATGTGAAATCCTTTGGCACCACATCTCCTTATCTCACCGAACCTAGGCCATGATATCTACATGATTCCCCAGGTGTCCTATGCACAGGAAATGAAGGGATTCAATCTTTGCCACCATTGAGAAGTCATTTGTCATTAGAGCCTTTGTTTCCTTGACATAGTTAATTTTTCCTTCAAACGATTGAGTAATGACTTCTAAACTTTCTATGGTTTTTCCATCCTCTTTCAGGCATTTAATATCTATACACTTCAAATAATTTTGCATAGATAAAATGAGTTGAGATAACTCATCTCGTAGCTTAGAAAATTCACTGCATCCTTGTTCCACTATAGAATTTTTCCATTCAATGTTTCTCCTGCACACATAAAGAATGTTATTATCTAGGCCTTGTACTAATTTTTCTGATAGAAATTTCATGATGCCGTATTTTTGTACATTGGCCATTTGAGCTACCACATCTCTCCATTTGGTTTCATCTTTCTTCCAATTGCCAATCTCCGTTTCAATCTCTTTCATTACAGTTATGGCATTCTTATATACCTTGCTCAATTTTTTTAAATATTTTGTACCGAATTGTGTGATCCCATCCAACCATTCTAGGAAAATCTCGGTCATCATGTTATTCTTGTGAATTTGTCCTAGAAGATTTTGATTAATAGGTGATTTAGGATCGAATGACATAGGTAGCTAGGAAATCAATTAAGCATTAGTATTACAAATAACGTTTATATATTATGTCATATACCTCAAAGTTTCTTTGAGATTTTGCTTATCCTTCTCATCTTTCCATTTCCTATTAACTATTCTTTTAGTGGAGTCCTCCAAATGGTGCACATATGCCACACGCGATCCAACACCTAAATTAACTTATTCAACACCAAAATCCTTCGCTGACGGATTCTCTACTTCCTTGTCCGAAACAGGACGTGCTATCTCAGTAGTCCAACTTCCTGTATCTTGATCAAAATCAATTTTGGAAACCGTCTTCAGCCTTTTAGATTTTGGATTTTTACCCAAGCACTTTCTAACCATGTCTTCAATTGAAACCGAGATAGGAACCACATTCCTTTTCTTGCTACTAAGAGCGGTATCCAACCAATGGGGAGTACTGGGACCTACGTCTTTCTTTGCTTAGGGTTTCTCCATACTTATGTTAGCTAAAATCAATGCACCTTCAGTGCCCTCTTCTTCTTTGTCAAGTTCTTCAACATCTCCAACTTCCAAGGTCAATACCTCGATGTTTATTTTTGCCATTCTATCCTCAACTTCTGGAGACCTTTCCATATCAACCACCATTGAACTCTTCGGCAACTTTTTGTCCTTTCTCTTGGTTCTCAACCTGGTGACACGAGCTGGAAGTTGGCTAACAAGGGATTTCTTTGAACCTTTGACAGTATTTGCCTCAAGCTTAACCTTGGTACCACCTGCATCACAAGTTTTAATAGATTTATTAGATAAATTTTTTGAACAGGAGAATCTTTGATAACAAGCTTTCCTAGTCTCCATTTTCATAGCCACTACTCAGTTCTACGGACAACAAGGAAAGTCCTCATCTAAATCTAATCTTCTTCCTTCTTATCCTACTCTATCTCATGGATTGGGGAGCCCTGTACTTTTTCTACATATTGTGGGTCAATCAAATCTTCTCCATCATCCATAATTCTCGTTATATTCATTCTGAGCTGGAAAGAAATAATCTGGTCTAGCGTGAACCTAGAAAATGTCCTTCGTCTCACTTCAAACTCATCTCCACAATCCTCCTAGAAATCTTTGAGTTGTGCAACATGTGAGAAACTATCTTTAAGAGCTAATTGTGCTTGAGCATAACCTTTGCTATTGAAATTTGGTCAAGCAACATAGTGTTGAAGGTTAAGCTTCTTGAAATCAACTTCCAAGTTCAAGGCATCAGAATAAAGTGACAAATATAATAACCCAGCTCAACCGGGAAAGAAATGCCTAAATCTTTTCTAACCAAAGTTTTCTTGTCAATATGAGCAAGTTTCTTGCACAATTCAATTAGCACAAAGATATTAAGGGCAAACCTTGGAAATTTAAATGGTTCTCCTTCGAACCCTCCAACCCTGATATAGGTGAACCAAGGATACTGAATGAAATAGCTTCCATAAGTACTCACTAGTTGCATTGCCTCATTAGATAACCACTTATTCATGTTTCCTCACAGTTCATAAACTAGCCTCCCTGCAAATACATCATGAACTCTTCGAAAATCCTCATGACATTTCTGTAGCTGGAGGTGTGGGTGGTAATAATAAATTTTCATTCCATTAAACCATTTTGCATGATGCAGTCTTGGCCAAGGTCAAACACACGCCAAACAGTAAAACAAGTATGAGGACATGTAGAAATTCTTGTTTTCAAGACAATTACTTAGCCCCTCATACAATCTCTCAGCAATTAATTCTTCCCAATCAATATATCTCTTTTCATCCAATATGACTTGGATGTAAAAATACATCCAATTTTCCCAATAAAATGCTTGTTGACTTCCTTTTAACTTATTCAATAAAATGACAATATCCCTCACTTCTTTAATCAAATATTCCCTGGTCAAGGGTTTAGGCAATCTGGAACCACCCTTCTAGAATTTCAGGAGCCAATTCCTGGCTATAACACTTCTTTATTGGGTTTTCTTTTTTGAGAAAAACCCATACGAGGTGGTTATTGTCCAATCTTTATATGGTTCTTTAGCAGGAATTTTTAAGACTGCCATAATGGTTTCTCTATTCACATTCCACAAAACGCCCCCATTTGCATTGTTGATGCATCTATGTATAGGGTCATACTTGTTCATGCACTCAAGTACTAATTCAGGGCACTATATTGCAGAAGGGAAAAATGAAGCTTTTATTAACCCATTATATGCAATTCTTCCCATCATGGGCGAACTAGAGGGATTTATAGCTCTTTCCAAAAACTCATCTAAATCTGCATGAGCTAGGGACGTATCCCCAAATTCTGGAAGAGAACAACCTAGACCAAATTCTGGTCCTAGTTTTGGTGGGATGGGTCTCATTTTCAAAACAAAAACAGGCAGTAATAACACCCACTACAGTTTCTACAACAAAATTAGCAGTTTCTTCCTTGTAGGACAAAAATGACAAAGATGGGGAAGATTTTCAACTCACCTTCATACAACTATGTGTCTGCTAATTCTAAGAAAATTACCTCCAGTGTCGAACCTCCACCTTTCTTAATTAATCTTTTTCATGAAGATACAAATCTTTTTGTACAAAAATGATATAAATGGCTAAAATTTCAGTTTCATGATTACCACAACTCATTCACTCGTGTTGAGTGATGATAGAGATGACACTTCTGACACCCGCATTTATTACACAACACTTCGCACGATCTCTTATCATAAAAATGATTACCACCTTGTGAAAAAACTTTTCAAATAAATCATTACGATTCCTAGAATATTCCTTGTATGACGTCGATCTTTTCCCTTTCTCAGCTTCCGCTTTGCAAAGTGCCCACTTTAAATGTAGAATGGTTGAAGCATTGAACAAATGAACTAATGAACTAAACTCCAGGTTCAAACAAAAAGGTTCAAAGACACAAATATTTTAGACATAAAGATTCATTGTTTGATACAAACCAACTATGCTAAAATTGACACACACATTATCACGGCATGAATATTCCAATGCAAAATAAAACCAATGAATGCGAGAATAGGGGTTAACATCTCACTCAAATCAGGTCATTGTTTCTATAATATTTACATGGGTGAACCCACAATAGTGGGTTACACTTTTTTAGACGAAGGAATTTGTCTCAATTGTCCAAAATCAATTTTACACAACTTTCGATCAAATGTAACATTAGATCAAAACCATTTTTAGTATTTGATCGAAAGTATGAAAACTAAAACTTTCGATCGATTATAACATTCTATTGACAATATCTATTTTATTTTTTTAATTAAAAATTAAAAGGGTTTGATCGAACCTATGTTCGATCAAAACCCTTCATTTAGGGTTTTTTTAACAAAAGTTTGAAACTGTCAAAAATGATAGTTATGTCATTTTCGGCAGCCGACAGCGACAAAAGGTTTCCTTGGAACATTTGAAACTCTTAACCAGGTTGGTTCAAATTCGACCCATGTATACATAATTTCCTTTTAATGTAATTTTTGTGTATATATACGGGTATATCTCGTATATCTGTATATATACATATGTATATGTATATATATATATATACATGTATATATAGATATATATACATGTACATGTATATAAATGTACATATATATACATGTATATATACGTGCACACACACACACACACACATATATATATATATGTTAATGTTTTATGTTTTATTTTTTCATGTTAGAAAAATGTGTACATGTATGTTGATGTTTTATGAACATTTATGTATTTTTTAATATTTTAAATTTTATGTTTAATATTAAATTGTGTTATATGTTTGATTAGAAAAAGTTGAAATTTTTAGTTATTTTTAAGAGATTAAATTATATATGTATATGTATATGTATGTTTGTTTATATGTATGAGACAATAACTTGAATTAAATTAACTAAAATCTTGAAGTTTTCCTAATTAAATCAAAACATAAAATTAAGCAAAACATGTCTTTGTTTATAGTGTTTCACCTCAAATCCTCTAAGAAACTAATGTCAAACTAGCTTTCAAATCAATATATCAAAATTTAAAGTTGTAGATTTTTTATGTCGATCACCAAATTGCTCTCTCTCTCTCTCTGAGCCACTTAAGACTCTCCCTCTCCCCTTAAAATTCTCTCTATAGATCTCTCTTTCTCTCCCCTCACTTGAGTCTCTCTCTCTCTCTCTCTCTCTCTCTCTCTCTCTCTCTCTCTCTCTCTCTCTCTCTCTCTCTCTCTCTCTCTCTCCCTAAGTCCCAAATAAGACTCTCTCTTTCTCCCTCCCCTTAAGACTCTCTCTCTTTCTCTCTAGATTTCTCCCTCCCCTTAAGACTCTCTCTCTCTCTTTCTCTCTAGATTTATCCCTCCCCTTAAGACTCTCTCTATCTATTTCTCTCTCTCCAAGTAAGACTCTATATTCAGGTCTCTCTTTCTCCCTCCCCTCAAGGTGGACTCTCTCTCTCAACCTCTCTCTCTAGATCTCTCTGTCTCCGAGCCTTAAGGCACTCTCTCTCTCTCTCTCTCTCTCTCTCTCTCTCTCTCTCTCTCTCTCTCTCTCTCTCTCTCTCTCTCTCTCTCTCTCTCTCTCTCTCTCTCTCTCTCTCTCACACACACACACACACACACACACATACATTTAATACTCAAGTGTATTCTTGATTTTTTTAGATTAGAACTAGACAAGTAGAGATGATCTACATATAAAATTGATTGCAATGTTTATGATCTTGTGTTCAAGCTTTAATTTATTAAAGTATTTTCAAGATCTCTATCTAGATTATTATGAACTTGTACTATTTCAAGATATATTTAGAATTTATTAATTTTTTCATTTTAATACATACAAATTTAAATATTAGATTTCAAATAGAATGAGTTTGAATTTACATAGATCCGGTAATTTTTTCTAGTTCTAAGGAAATGTATGTGACATTAAATTATCCTTTTGGTCTACTAGATCTACATATTATCATCACATTGATCATGGAAAATGATGCAATTACCCCTCAGGAATGGTTCTCATGAACGAATATTGAGATAAAAAATTGAGAGCATCCATAAATAGTAGTAGTAACACAAGTGTTTATATAAACACTTGTAAGAGTATTCTTGAGAGCCTTGAGAAAATCAGGGAAGACATTCAGGGCACTAGTGCCTTTTCTATTGATGCTATACAGGCTATATATACATGTATGCCACAAAAGGTTTGTCGTGGTTTGTCCCTTTTTGAGGTTCAGGGTTTAGTTCCTAAAGAAACTCTGAAAGAGCATTGTTTCTCATCATACATGGGAAAAAACACGATGAAGGGATATCAGGTCACCAGATGTGAGGATGAGAGTATGGCTGCTTTGATATACCCATGTTTCCTTGATGACCAAATTTCACTCTATTTTGCACAATAGTTGTATGTCAAGGTTCATTTGAAAAAGGCCATCAAATACACTGATTTTCCACCATATCTAGGATAGGGTCATGGTAGGATTTCTAACATGGACCCTTATCATCGAGCTAGTCGACAAATTCCAGCACATGGGACCACTATTGGTCAGAGGGCACCAACTATTGTACCTTCATCAAGTCTTAAGGCAGATGAGGTTATTCGTAGTACCCATCTCTGGGAGGCCATTCATAGAGTTGGAGACATTGCAACAGCGACCGCTTTGATATCTAGTGATCGAGTCGACCAGTATTTGATGAATCATCGACACTCTTGATCATCTGCATGCAGTGCAACACACACAGGTGGTAGTAGCTTAGATGATCCTTATGCTACAGTGGGCATCCCTTCTCCCGCTAACCTAGAGGGTCTCACGGGAGACATGGAACGTGTTACTCTGATGAGTTTAGCTGAGGATATTTTGGATGCATATGCATATATTGCATCTTAGCATCATATCCCTATAGCAGAGGTCAGAGGTCTTGTGGGTTCCATCTTGCATGAGCTAGTGTGTTTAGGGTCTCATGATCATTCTTATTAGCCAGGTGGCCCCTGCATTAGTGCACATCATGATCCACCTGTGGACCATTTTATTTCTGGCATAGAGGGAGAGGCCACATAGGGTATAAATCCTTCGAGGAGTGTAATGCATCATACATCTAATATTGTCTTGGAGGATGTTGACTTCAGCATGACGATGACAGGTTATATGAATTTGTTGACATGTTCATAGTCGTCATCGATGCCATCCCGGTTGCACAGTCCCTTGCATTCATCATTATTGGGACATGTGGCAGTCGCTCATGATGCAAACGAACATTTGAGGCTAGATGAGACCAAGAAGCATCTTGATTTTTTAGTGGACATGATCGTGGCTAGAGAGTCTGAGTACTATCGGGTGCCACCTTCTACACAGGTAAATTTTATTTAACATCATGCTTATGAGCTCCGCAAATTTATAATTTATAATTTAAATAAGTTAAATTAACTAAATTAAAATTTAATTTCATGCAAATTTATATATATATATTTTGTAGATGGAGATGCCTCTTGTTACTCCTGCCTTGAATTCTGATTGTGTACGTTGACAAGACTCACTTGATGATGCGGCCACCAATGGACATGTGAGTTTTAATTTTTTATGTACATGTACATGCATACATTAAATTTTAAATGATTATAATTTATACATGTATTTAATTTACATATATTTTATTTAGTTCATGTGTGTATATTTATTAATTTATTTGCAGGGATATATGGAGATGCCTCTTGTTACTCCTGCCTTGAGTTCTAATCATGTACATCGATGAGACTCACTTGATGATGTGGCCAACAGTGGACATGTGAGTTTTAAATTTTTATGTACATGTGCATGCATACATTAAATTTTAAATGATTACAATTTATACATGTATTTAATTTAAATATATTGTATTTAGTTCATGTGTGTATATTTATTACTTTATTTGTAGGGATCAGTTCATCCTTCTGAGCAGGATAGTCATTTAGAGGATCGCTCCACTAGGAGTCGTCATGATGACCAGGGTGCTAGGCCATCTAGATAGACATTTGATGATCTAGATTTTATACACATTGTTGACATTTTGTTTGATATCATATATAGATACATTTGATGATCTAGACTTTATATATACATTTGACATGTTGTTTGATATACATTTGACATGTTGTTTGATATACATTTGACATGTGTTTGATAATCTACATATATATGCATTAAATGATTATCTAATTTATATGTTTGACATGTTTTTCAGGTGTTATATTGATGTGCATTTGATGATCTAGAATTTATATATGTTTGACATGTTCAAGATGATTTATATACATTCAAGATGATCTAATTTGTATGCTCAATGATGTATATTGTTTGATGTTAAAACTAAATACATTGAAAGATTATTGAATATGTAAATTTTTATATGTATATATGTACAAGTGTACATGCATGCATTTACATAGATTATAATGTTAAACGTGTTCTAGATTAAACATTTGATGATTAAATTTCATTAAAGTTCATTTTTAACAATATGATGCATAGAATTTTTAATCATCTAAGTCTTAAGCCATTTCCTAATTAAACATCTCCTTAAGCCATTTAAAAATCATGTCTCCAAGGTAATGGCATTCCGTACAATTGATTAAATAATAAATTCAAATAGATGAACAAATATACATATTAATTTCATAAAACAAGTCATTTTTCATGTCAATATTGATCTATGTATGCATAATAATTTAAATCATCCCCTTAAGCCATTTCCTAGTTAAGCATCCCCTTAAGCTATTTGCTAATTATTTAACATCCCCTTAAGCCATTTAAAAATCATGTCTAGATAATTCAATGTATTCCCAAGATGTACATACAATCTTTATATTTTTCAAATTTGGACGAGTTCATAATGTACATGTGCATAAGATTTTAAATCATCCCCTTAAGTCATGTCCTAGTACAATTACATCCTAGAGATCAATAGTAAAATTTTGAAATCTAATTCAATGAACAAAATATCATTAAGTTAAGTCGCACAATGAAAATAAATTATAAATCTTCACTTTTAGTTCAATCTAGTGCATGCACATATAAGATTTTAAATCATCTCATTAAGCCATGTCCTAGTATTAAACTTCCCACTTGGTTAAGACATTATTAAATCATTTATCTCTAGGTAATTCAAAATCCCCTTGTAAACTCAAGACCTAATCTATTTAATAGTTCAAGTAAAGAAAATTTAATAAGAGTTTGAGAACTATACCCTTGAACCATGTCAGGTAACTATGTATCCCCTTAAGACATAAATATAAATGTCAAATCAATTATTCAGTTCCCAAGTGACACAAGAACTACAAACATATACATGTTATTTCTAGGCCACATCAAGTGGTTCAGCCTGCTCTTGGATAACTTGTAAAATTCTCTCATGATCATCACTATCCAGTCTCCACTTATGAATGCCACGTCCCATGACTGTATGAAGAGTTAGGATGCTAGAAATTACAAGGTGGCTATAGTGATAGACCTTGTTGTCACATTGATAATCAACAAAGTGAATCCCATGTTTAACTAATTTTATTTGCTTCAAATATGTTCCTTGAACAACAACTAAACTTGCACATGAGAAACAACATCTCAAATTAGATTTCAAACAGAATGTGCTTTTCAAACTTAAGTACACGAATTAGATAGCTAGATCAATGTGAATACAAGATACAACTAGAAGGAAGCAATATTAATAAATAGAACATGTTATTGAAGAGTAGTAATTTAAGATAAAGTGCATTGAACTTGCGGGAAACAATATTCCATCATTTATTTCTTCTTTTGTTAACTTTTCCCTCTCCTCTGTGCAACGTAATAGATAGTAACTAACACCTTCTACATTTTCAGGCTCTTCTATAACTGCAAATACATGCCCTACAAAAAAATTATTGGTCAATTTAGTTTAAAGAATTTTTGAGATATACAAATATAAATCTATCATATGTACATCACATGAAATTTAATTTAAACATGTAAACTTAAATACACATAACAATTTTGATCAATCCTAAAATATGGTCATAATCAGTAGAAATCAATGGAATGTCATCAAAGCTTTCATCCTCATCTCCATTATTTGTATGAGTAACATCTAGTGGCACCAATTTCTATTCATGGACATATCCACGTTCTCGGTTGATGCATTCTTCATAGTTTCTAGAAATGTATTTAAAACAAAAGCATGAGTAATCCCTTGTGTACAATGACCACATGCAACTATCCGTACTCATGACAGAATGTAAGGATCTCATTTTCTGTATCCTCTTGCATCCATGCATTGATCTTCTATCCACATCTTCATTTGAAACATTTATAAAAAAATAATTTGCACATGTAAATATTTGAAATTCAATATTAAGTAAACTTAAATTTTAGTATCTAGTACACTTTGAATATATTGAAATAAAATCAAATAAGTTTGAAAGATACTACTTACCTGATATCTCCTAGAACACTCTATATGGTACGACTCGATCAGATGATCCAGATGATGTACTACCCTCATTTGGTGCAAAGTGTGTTCTAAACCATTCAACAACATCATGTGCATATTTTACACAAAATCCCTGATAATTCATTTGATACTTTCTTAAAGCACGTTTGATGAGAGCTCCTGCACCATCATGCTCACCCTTTCCATCCCCTCTCAAAGAAACTCCAAACAAGTGGTATCTTTTGGTTTAGGTGATATCTACATAGAGCATAAAATAGCCTCAATGATTTGAATTATGTCGCACATCCATCTGACCAAACAAAATGCTTTTCAATTTATATGCCCCTTTTTTCCAAATATCCAAAAAACTTCTTAAAGCAATGTTCCACAAAATGTGTGCCATTCTCTTTATCATCACTAACATAAAAGTGATATTATTTCTTAATGACCCGTGCTTCAAATTTACTTTCAACGTGTTGGGCCCATATAAATTTTCATTCCATATGCGTCCTTGTCCAAAGTAATGCTTATCTAATTCATCGGTCAAGAACTTGCTTAAAGTTCTACTCATATCATTCGGTCCTCATTAGGTTATACTGTGTTGAACTTGAACCTTGAACTTGAACTTGAACCTTTTTGGTTCAAGGTTCAAAGTTCAATGGGTGTCGTTTCAAATATCTTTTCTCCCGCTCAATTTTAAGTTGTGCTAGTTCTTGTCGGCATCTTGCACTCTTTGAACCGTGAACTTCAACCTTATAGGTTCAGAGTACAAGGTTCAAGATTTGTCATGTTAATATCATTTTGTGATGGTTTCGCAAGGCTCTGAGTTTTATGTGTAGGTTCTTTGGAGGACATGTGACTTCCCACGTGGTGACGGTGCGGACTTTAAGAGCACAATAGACGGCCGCCGAGGGAAGGAATATTCTTTCTTTAATAATTTGAAATCTACCATTTATGGCAAGTATGTGCGAGGATCTATTGTGTCAGAAGAGAAGTGACTTAACGGTTAAGGAGTACCTCAGCACAATCATTTCAAAGTAAGGTCACACGAACAAACAGTAATGAAGGCAACTTTTAGTAATGATGGGTAAGATTTTCTTGGCTTTAAATCTGAGTGGTAGTCTTGTCGGGGTTATTGTTTTCTTGAGAAGATTTTGGGAAGGAGTTTTCAGAGCGGGAAAAATAGGTCGTGATAGAAGTTTATAGAGGGCAGAGGAAGTTATGTTCTACAATTCTCTAAATTGTTGTAGTTTGTTTTCAAAGATTTGGGTGTTCTTTTAGCTACTTGTTTTTTGTTTTTACTTTCCTTCTTCACCTAGGATTGTTCTGAAAAAACCACAGACCAAAAAATGAGGCTTGTTTTGCCCAAATTGGTGAGCTCATCTTCCCTTGTGAGATCTCTACCAAAGTTAGGTGACACAGCTTTGGTTCAGCTAGATTTAGATGTCTTCCTGGAGAAGGTAAAGAATTCAATCGCAGACCCCATGAGGAGAGATATAGCTCAGAGTGGATTATTGGAAACCGCTGCCTTTCCCACAGCTGCTCCCTACCTTGAGTTAGTCTTAGAATGTATGAATCATTACAACAAGGGCAATAGGTGCATAAGGAAAAATGATGGTGAGGTCTTGTTGTCCACTGACACACAGACGGTAATGGCAGTCATGGGTATTCCACACCGGGAGCCCTATGAAGACTGGACCATTGGTAAATCTTACGAGATTTTCTCTTAAAGAAGCAATATTATAGAACTGTAATTGCACGAAATTGGCTCCTGAGATTCTAGAAAGGGGGTTTGAGGCTGCTGAGACCTTTAACTCATGAACATTTAATTCCAGCAATATGAGACTTGGTCATACTGTTGAGCAGAGTGAAGGGTAATTCTCATTCTTTTTACTAGGAAGACTGGATGTATTTCTTCATCCAAGTCACTCTGGATACAAATCGGTTCATTGACTAGGGAACAGTCATTGCAGAAAGGTTACATGAAGGTCTGAGTAATTATCTTGGTATGCCTAATTTTTATATGTCATCCTATTTGTTATACATGCTTGCCTGTGTGAGAGAGTGGCTAGGGTTGTCTCATGTAAAATGGGTTCAAGGCATGAGGATTTATGAGTATCATCCCAGTCTGACTTTGAGAGGACATGTCGATGATTATCTCCGTTGGAATGATGTTTTCGTTGGAAGGCTGACCTTTGAACTATAGGGTAATTTGCATAGAAGAATGTCTGCCAAAGCAGTTGAGCTCATTAACATATATGGTAGTTTCTTCATACAATTCAGTCATTTCACTTATTTGAGAGTCGGAGGATTTAAGGGTGAACCCTTTAGAATTCTCAGGTACATTTCAGACTCCTGCATTCTGCTCAAGGTATCTAGACAGCTTGCTTATGTCACAAAATAATATGGTGAGGATTCCGATACAAGCAAAATTTTTCCAATTGATTTAGGCCATTATAGTTGTAGATCAGTTTCTGATGCATTGAACCTTGAACTTGAACTCAAAAGGTTTCATTTGAAGTCCTTTGTAAAAAGGGATAACTTTGACAGCAAGGGTTTCATTGCTCAGTATGTAAGGAAAGTGGTACCTAATCAGCATGTTCCTCTGTTGGAGGATTATTGGGAGGGTTGCCAAGATGAATTCGAAGTTCGAGAAGGAATTGGTCCAGACTGACTCTGAGGCAAATTCAAGACATGAAGTTGCCCATGGACACCTCGGGTGTCACAACCGATGATGAAGATGTACTTGACTCAAAGTTTATGAAACGGGTCGGTGATGAACCTCTTCCGGAAGTGGATTGGAACAAGAAAATGGGCGATAGTATTCAAGTGCACACTTTTAGTGTAATCCGAAGGACAAAAAAATTGGCTTAGGAGTTGTCGCTTTCACCCAGCACAAGCCACTAGTTCAAGGAGCAGAAGTGGGAAGAGGAGTACTGCAAGTAAAACTTTTGTTGTGACTAACATTCCTGTTTCTGATGCAGGAAAAGCATAGGCAAAGATTAAAGAAGAGAAACTTGACTTTAGGGTTGAGCTTCCTATTGCTGGCCAAGTTACCAGATCAAGATCAAAGAAGGGTTTCAAGCCACCGGCTCCTCACCTCATTCTGGATTTGGACCCCGACAAAACACTGAGCAAGATGATATCCCCTGTTTCTGAAGCAAATAAAGTTTCAATTTACATAGACACTATTTTTCAGGACTTAGGGACACTTGAAATCCAGTCCCATATAGATCATGCCACACTGCCATCCTCTGTAGGATTTCACCCCATACCTTCAAAAGAATTGACCCTAGCACCAAAATGGCTAAGTGCTTCAATCACTAGGAAAAGGAATGTAGTTCTGATTTCTGTATCGATGGAGGACGCTGTGAGTAAATGTCTAGGAAGGTCTACAAAGCCCAAAAAGTTAAAAATAGAGGCAATGATTGACTTTGATGAAAACACGAAGCATTGGACTACGGATATCACTAGACCCGAGCCTAACAAAGATGCTGCTACGGCTTCAAAAGCTGATTATGTTGTTGAACAAATAGATTTGGGAATCGGAACCAGAGCCGTGGATGTGAAGCACTTGGAGACCTCCACTAAACGAATTATCTCTCGTACCTAGAAGGATAAGAGGGACAAGGCTGAGTTGAAACAAAGTTTAACGCAGATGGCCCATTATATCTATGCTTTGTAGAACAGCTAGTTGCCATTGTCCCAACATTCAGGTCCATTTAGTCCAAAGTCACCGAGCAATCAAAAATTCTTGGATGAAGTTCAAAGAAATAAGATGATCGTCGAGGTTTTCTCAGAATGGCTCACCTCGATTATGCACCAGGCTACTAATTACATAACGGACTTGGTCTAGATTTTTAAAGATGCCAATGAGGTCACTAAAGCCCTGGACTCTAACTTGGTCTCGTGGCAGAAGGAGAAATCAAAATGGGCTGTGATTTCAAAGCAGATGCAGGATATCTAGCATTATGGTCTAATGAACTTCCTTGCTGAAAACCAAGTATCAGGACTTAACGAAGATGTAATGTTTATTTGCAAGGAGAGTATTGAGTGGCGCAACCAGATCATTGAGCAGGGTTATAATGAGTCAGCCAGTCTGCGCGGTGAATTGACAGCCTTGAGGACGACTATGCAAAAAGACTTACACTATGTGGATGTTCAATTACTCAAAGAAGGTAGTGACACTTTGGAAGACACTACGAAAATGATTAATCAGTTCAGCAGCCACATCAAATAGATCAAGATGGAGAAGTCCTTATCTGTGGAAGACTTCACGAGGATCTCTAAGGTGGAATCGATGCTCATTGTTTGCCTCGATCACCTGGATTCACACAGAGATAAAGTGCAAATGGTAAATAGGAAAAAGGAGCTTTGGAAGTAGCGAGTTATTCATATCAGTTTGTCACACGTAACTATAATCCAGTAGTTTTCCAAAGTGTACCGAGAGTGGAGCGCGGCCAAGGCAGTCATGGTGTCTGTCCAAGACACAAACCTGAGTGATCACGTTGGAATTGAGCAAACCGCATGACTAGCACTACTGGCAGTTGTTTGCTAGCGAGTCTAGTTATTTTCTTTAAATTTCCGTTATACAGTTAGGGTTTCTTTCTATTAACTCTTGTGAGTTAATTTTACTTTGGTTAACAAAACTATTGGGTCTGGTGACCTATAAATATCTTATGTAATAACTTTGAAAGGGTTCACTAAGTTTTTGGAAAAGACTATCTTTAAGATTAGCTAAGAGCATTTTTGTGTATAAAGGAAGTAGATGACCATGAATGAATGCGAAATCTTATTAACAGCTATTTTCAATTTCAAATCTGTGTGTTTGATTTTGAAGTCTAATTTCTGTGTAAATCTATTTTGAAGAAGAGGTTGTTATAATTTCTATATGTGCAGAAAAATATTGGCTAAGTTCATCTTTATAAGCTTTTCCATTTTGTTTTAGTGTTCATATGAACTCTGTCGGCTTTATATAAAAAGTTATATATGGATCAGTGCTTGCATTCATTTTGTATTGACTGGTGTATGCAATTGCCTTTAAGTGCTTTCTGGTGAAAAGCATTCTATGGATTGTATGTAATTTGGAGCCAAATGAATATTTACTAGAGGGACCTATACCTAAATTCAGAGGTTAATCAGTTAAATGATTTTCCAACTATTTGGTGGAGAGTTTGTCTACTTTTTCTATGATTTACAGTGCCTAAAATTAAATAGATAAGGGAAGACAAATCTATTTACCAACAGATTTTTGGTGACTCTGTTGGGGAGCGAAGAGAATAATTGGCTTCAAAACTAGATCATCATTATAGCGTACTCTATTTTCTATAAATGGTATTGCCTCTTGAAGCATTTTTACTTTTGTTGCAGCCAATTCTGAACTGGGTACAAGAGGAACAAAGTAACATTACCTCATAGTTGGATACTCTAGCTTGGAGACATAGAAGAAGTCGAACAGAATATGATAGAATCAGTGCTCTTCTTAGAGAAATAGAAAGACAATCTGATCAGCCTGTGTTAGTTATTGAACGAATAGTAGTTCTTAGGGTTTTCTTTATTCACGTCCCTGATAATCAATTCCAGATTCCCAGACGTTTGTTGCCCTGATTGTTCCACACTAGACTCCAGACCATATACTAGATCTCAGAGGAGAGGGGGGCTTTCTGATCCTATTTTTGAAGAATTGCAGAATCTAAATTTCCAATCCACCTTCTCACCCCAACAAAGAGCAAGGAGTAGACCTCCATCCCCTTTGCCGTCATCACCTGCGTCTCCAGTTTGTCAAGCGTTGGTCCTGCACGATGTGGCCATACCCATTTCATAAAATCCTACTCCCCTTAATATCATACTTCCAATGGTGGTTAATAACCCTTGAGGGGCAGCTGTAGGCCCGTTGAACCTAGGCTTGAACCTTAATCCCTTGTCGAAGGCTACTAGAGATCACTTGCCTAAATTTAGCAGGGATGGGACTGTCACTGCAGATGAACATTTGAATGCTTTTAGTGTAGCCTGTGGAGTGATAGCAGTTCAACATGAAGATGTGGCTATCAGGTTGTTTATCCAGACATCGATAGGAGTGGTGGCAGATTGGTTTTATCATTTGCCGAATAGTGTGATAGCGACCTGGCAGGATTTGAAGACACGATTCGAAGCTAGGTTCAAGATAGCTGAAGATGAGCACTCCCTCTTAGCTCAGTTATCCCAATTGAGAAAGGAACTTCCTGAATCCATGAGAGACTTCATAGCTAGATTTGATAAGATTCTACACAAGATTCTGATCAACCAGAAACCTTCAGATGATAATCTCAAATGTTTCTTTATTAATTCAATTCCCTCTGAAATAAGTTTCTTGATACGTAGGCAAAGGGTTGCAAATTTGAATGCTGCAAAAACCCTTGCAATTGAACTAGAAGATGATTTGATCACTGCGGGCAAATGGAAACATCAAGTGCAAACATCCAATGCTCAACCCGCTACTTCCTCAGATCCTGTCATTCAACGGTTAATGAATGATGTAATTGCCCTGAAGAGGCAGACTCCTAAAGCAAATACTCCCTTTTCTCAACCATATCAGGATGTTCCTAGGAGATACCCTAGTCAACAGGGAGGAGGTCGAGGGAGACAATTACAACTACCCCCTGTCCAGCAAAGACTTACTATTGAAGCACCACCACTCAAGACAAATTCATGTGTGTTTCATTTAACTGACGAACATGATGGTTCTTCATGCCCAGAGATGGTTCATTTTTCTCAAATGATCAGTAAAGGAGAAACAATCTTAGAAGAGGATGAAGTAGGTTCCCAAGGTATACCTAGCGACTCTGAAATTCATTATATGGAATATGTCTCTTACTCGGAGAGGGGGGGAAAATGTTGGTGTCTTTGGAAGATTCCTCATACGCAATTCTGACAAGAACTCAACAGAATTTGAAGTCTCAAGATGCTGCAACACTCGTACACAGTTCTGAGAAAGGAAAAGAAATTTTGACCTGTCATGGAGGTATGTCAAAAGTGATTCCAGGAGTTGCTCCTTCAAGTTCTAATTCTTCTACTAACCCTTTTGATATCATTGAGTTTTGCAAAACATCTTGTGTTTAGATTTCTCCAGCTGAGTATTTGAAGTTAAACCCGAGAGAACTAGATAGATTAGTTGAATTTGTTAAAGGGGATGATGCCCATGCCTTAGCAAGTGAAACCCAGACACCCATGAGTACTGATACACCAACACATGTTAATGTCAGTCCTTCCCAAGTAACTCCTGAAGGCTCATCAAGTTTTGTTCCTCTGCAAGATAGTCTCCTTGAACCCAATCTTGAAAATAAGTCGGAACCTTTCTATGTGTCCTTATACATTAACGGGCATAAGTTGAGTAATTGCATAATTGACTCCGGAGCATCTGATAATGTCATGCCTTCAGCTGTAGCAAAATATTTAGGTTTAACCCTAACAAAGACCTTTGGCAAATGTTACTCCATGGACTCCAAGCAAGTTCCTTTATTAGGGCAAATTAAAGATGCACAGGTTGCCTTGGTAGCACATCCTGCCAAGAGAATCAGGTTGACAATCCTAGTAGCAGACATTCCTTCTAGCTATGGTATGTTGTTGAGTCGCACTTTTTGTAAAGACATGGGAGGGGAAATTAAGATGGACTGGTCTCAAGCAGTGATCACAGTTGGAAAATAGAGAGTCCTTTTGCATCCTAAAACTAAAGCTAAGTACACAGTTTTTCCCTCTGATGATCCGAAAGCTCAGATTTTGTATCAAGATTGTGGCTTTGGTAATTACATGATATCGACTGACCCTCCAGACAAGAGTATGTTACTGAACGCAGGTAAGTCAAGTGAAATCTGGTCTATGGAATTTGATGGGAGTTGTTCATCTTCAGCATCAGGGGTTGGGGTCATTTTGATACCCCCTGCGGAAAGGTCATTCCTTATTCTTTCAAGTTGGAATTCCAAAACATAAATAATACGGCCGAATATGAGGCCTTGCTATTAGGTCTGGCTAAATCAAAGAGATTGCAAATTAAAATGTTGAAGGTGAGAGGTGATGTAGAGCTTATTGTTAAGAAGGTGAGGGGCTTATTTGCGGTCAAAAATGAGAGATTGAGACACTATAGGAATCATGTTTGGTATGAGATTGAAGCCTTCAATGCTTTTTCAATCGAAGTCATTCCTAGGGAATTTAATTCAAAGGCGGATTCTTTGGTGATATTTGCAGCCTTGCTAGTTCCACACCCAGATTTCACAACTGACACTTACAGGGTTGAACTAGTTTATAGACCTAGTGTGCCAGATTATTTTGAATCTTGGCAGGTGTTTGAAAATGATAAACAGATTCAGAACTTTCTACAATCTGCTAATATTTTTACATCCTTGTTTCATGAAGGGTTGGAGGTGAGTTGTAAAGAGTTTTCTCCTGATATGCAAGAGGAAGTACATGATGGGATGTTGCAGCTAAAAGGAAATAAAATCCCAAAGGGTTTAGTTTCCCTTGAACGTCTTTTCGATAGGAAAGATGAATATGTTAAGTGAAGAGATAAAGAAGCTCATGTGATTCAAAGCTCTGGCGAGTATGAGAAAATTAACATTGGTACCAATGATGAACCTAAATTCGTTAATTTGGGAAAACGCTGTTCTGAAGCGGAAAGGAAGAGGTTCATTGATTTGCTGGTAGAATTTAAGGATGTTTTTGCATGGAGTTATGATGATTTGAAGAATTTTAGGGACAGTAAATTTCAACATCAAATTCCTTTGAAACCAAGTGTTAATCCATTCCAACAGAAGTTAAGAAACTTTAATCCCAAGGTTGTAGAAGCGATTTTCCATGAGGTTGACAAAATGTTGAAGGCCCGAATTATCTATCCTATACACCATTCTACCTGGATTGCGAACATAGTTCCTGTCCGGAAGAAGAACGGCGAGATATGAATCTATGTTGATTTTAGAAACTTAAATCAAGCAAGTCTAAAAGATAATTATCCCCTGCCTACGATGGATCATATTTTACAAACTATTTTTGGGTCAGAGATGATGTCTATGTTGGATGGTTTTTTTGGGTATAATCAGATTAGTGTCGCGGAGCAGGATCAACACAAGACAACCTTCATAACTCCCTAGGGCACCTTTGCTTATAACAGGATGCCTTTTGGGTTGATTAACACATGAGCAACTTTTCAAAGGGCGATGGATCTTTCCTTCAGACATTTGAGGGATAAGATTATTATGGTGTATTTAGATGATTTAGTTGTATTCTCTAGAAAAAGAAAACATCATGTGCGGGACTTAAGGAAAGTTCTAATGCGATGTAGGGAGCATGGGGTATCCCTAAACCCCAAAAAGTCTGTCTTTGGTGTTATGGAAGGAAAGATTCTGGGACACATTGTCTCGCGGGAAGGAGTTAAAGTTGATCCACAGAGAGTAAAGGCAATACAACAGCTTAGTCTCCCCTCAAACAGAAATGGAGTGAGGTCTTTCTTTGGACAGGTGAACTTCTTAAGGCGTTTTATTCCTGACTTTGCTGAAACTACCAAGTACATTGTGAATATGATCAGTGAGAAGGTAGCTTTTAAGTGGAATGAAGCTAGCAGAAAGGCTTTCGAGGAGATTAAGGAGGCAATTGCACATGCACCTACTATGGTAAATCTAGACTTTAATGAGGACTTTATTATTTATTGCTATGCATCAGACCATACTATGTCCGGGATTTTGGTACAAAAAGGTGAAGATAATGAGGAAGTGTTGATCTCTTTTATGAGTATTCCCTTGAAGAAGCATGAGTTGAAGTACTCACAGATAGAGAAGTAGGCTTATGCGGTGGTAAAAGTTGTGAAGTAGTTCAGGTATTATATACTCCACTCACATGTGATTGTTTTTGTTCCCAATTCTGCAGTGAAAGTTGTTTTAACTCAACAAGATATTGGCATCAACAATAGAGCATATTGGGTTTCCAAGATACAAGAATTCAATTTAGATATCAAGCCCACTAAACTAGTCAGAGGACAAGGCCTCTGTAGACTGATGGCAGAAAATGAGTCCAAAGAGGATGGCAATTTACCTTTGACCATGTTCGTTGATCATCAAGATTCTTGGTTCACTAATGTGGCATATTATCTTACGTATGGGGACTGTCCAAGTCATCTTTCTCCTAGGGAAAAAAGGAATTTAAGGTTGAAAGCTGCAAAGTACGTTATCTCAAATAACATATTGTATAAAAAGGGTTTAGATGGCACTTTCCTCTGATGTGTGGATAAACCGCACCAAGAAGTTCTATTGAAGACTTTCCATAATGAAGCATCGGGGGCCACTTTTCCTCTATGGTTACTACATACAAAATCCTAAGAAATTGTTACTATTGGCCAGGTATGTTCCGGGATGCATACGGTTGGGTGGCGAGGTGTGAGAAATGCAAGTTGTTCAAAGGTAAACCCCAGTTTGCCGCCTTGCCTTTGAGGCCTGTGGTAATTGAAGAACCATTTAAGCAGTGGGGACTAGATTTTATCAGTCCTCTGAACCCTATTTCTAGTGCGGGGCACACTCACATGTTAACGGCAATGGATTATTTCACTAAGTGGGTGGAAGCTATCTCTGTAAGGAAAACCACCTCAAAAATTATGTGTACATTCCTTAAGGAGAATATTCTTGTCAGGTTTGGAGTCCCTCAAAAAATAGTCACAGATAATGCATCAAATTTTTCTTCCTCAGAGCTGAGCTTATTTTGCTATGATCACGAAATTGCTTTAGCACATGCTTCTGATTATTATTCGTAGGGTAATGGTCAGGCAAAATCAAGTAACAAGAACTTATCAATATCTTGAGAAAGTTAGTCAGTGAAAATTTCAGGGATTGGCATAAGAAGCTAGATGAAGCACTGTGGGCGGATCAAACTTCACCAAAATAGGCCATAGGAATGTCACCATTTGAGCTGGTTTATGGTATTGGCGCACAAATCTCTCTTCCCTTGGAGTTAGCAGCTTCTAAACTGCAGACGGTGATAGAAGATGCATTCTTTCAGAGCTCTCTTGAAAAATGATTCATGTATTTAACCAAAATTGAAGAAGAAAGAGAGAAGCTGGTTGATAGGATCACAGAGCATCAGATGAAGGTTAAAAAGATTTTTTATTCGAAAGCGAGGCCCTGGAAGTTCATGAAAGGGGACCTAGTGTTATTGTGGGATAAAAGGAGAGAACCGAAAGGTGCTCATGGCAAATTTGAGTCGCTGTGGAAGGGGCCTTATGTGATTCATGAGGTAAAGGGGCCTAATTCATTTAAACTTACTTATCAAGATGGTTTTGAACTTGCCCTGTCTTACAATGGGTAGGATTTAAAATTGTAACAATTGTAAACAGGCATCCCCTGTCAGTTTGTTCATATATTTTTGTCGTGCTAGTTTAGCTATGTCCCTTTTTGTTGTAAGTTGACCCTTAGTCAGTTATGCTGCGAAACCAGAGATCTTGTGATTCATTTCTTGGTACCTTACGTGTCCCAGTCCCCATGCAGAGCAATTATTGGGCCCATATAAATTTCCATTCCATATGCGTCCTTGTCCAAAGTAATGCTTATCTAATTCATCAGTCAAGAACTTGTTTAAAATTCTGCTCATATCATTCGGTCCTCGTTAGGTTATACTGCATTGAACTTGAACCTTGAACTTGAACTTGAACCTTTTTGGTTCAAGGTTCAAAGTTCAATGGGCGTCGTTTCAAATATCTTTTCTCCCGCTCAATTTTAAGCTGTGCTAGTTCTTGTCGGCGTCTTGCACTCTTTGAACCTTGAACTTGAACCTTATAGGTTCAGAGTTCAAGATTCAAGATTTGTCATGCTAACGTCATTTTGTGATGGTTTCGCAAGGCTCTGAGTTTTATGTGTAGGTTCTTTGGAGGACATGTGACTTGCCACGTAGTGACGGCGCGGACTTTAAGAGCACAATAGACGGCCACCGAGGGAAGGAATATTATTTCTTTAATAATTTGAAATCTGCCATTTATGGCAAGTATGTGCGAGGATCTGCTGTGTCCGAAGAGAAGTGACTTAATGGTTAAGGCATACCTCAGTGCAATCATTTCAAAGTAAGGTCACACGAACAAAGAGTAATGAAGGTAGCTTTTAGTAATGATGGGTAAGATTTTCTTGGCTTTAAATTTGAGTGGTAGTCTCGTCGAGGTTATTGTTTTCTTGAGAAGATTTTGGGAAGGAGTTTTCAGAGTGGGAAAAATAGGCTGCGATATAAGTTTACAGAGGGCAGAGGAAGGTATGTTCTACAATTTTCTAAATTGCTGCAGTTTGTTTTCAAAGATATGGGTGTTCTTTTAGCTGCTTGTTTTTGTTTTTACTTTCCTTCTTCACCTGGGATTGTTCCGGAAAACCACAAACCAAAAAATGAGGCCTATTTTGCCCAAATTAGTGAGCTCATCTTCCCTTGGGAGATCTCTACCAAAGTTAGGTGACACAGCTCTAGTTCAGCTAGATTTAGATGTCTTCCTGGAGAAGGTAAAGAATTCAACCGCAGACCCCATGAGGAGAGATATAGCTCAGAGTGGATTATTGGAAGCCGCCGCCTTTCCCACAGCTGCTCCCTACCCTGAGTTAGTCTTAGAATGTATGAATCATTATGACAACAGCAATAGGTGCATAAGGAAAAATGATGGTGAGGTCTTGTTATCCATTGACAGATAGACGATAATGGCAGCCATGGGTATTCCACACCGGGAACCCTATGAAGACTGGACCATTGGTAAATCTTACGGGATTTTCTCTTAAAAGAAGCAATATTATAGAATTGTAATTGCATGAAATTGGCTCCTGAGATTCCAGAAAGGGGATTCGAGGCTGCCAAGACCTTTAACTCGTGAACATTTAATTCCAGCAATCCGAGACTTGGTCATACTATTGAGTAGAGTGAAGGGTAATTCTCATTCTTTTTACTGGGAAGACTGGATGCATTTCTTCATCCAAGTCACTCTGGATACAAGCCGGTTCATTGACTGGGGAATGGTCATTGCAGAAAGGTTACATGAAGGTCTGAGTAACTATCTTGGTATGCCTAATTTTTATATGTCATCCTATTTGTTATACATGCTTTCCTGTGTGAGAGAGTGGCCAAGGTTGTCTCATGTAAAATGGCTCAAGGCATGAGGATTTATGAGTATCATCCCAGTCTAACTTTGAGAGGACATGTCGATGATTATATCCGTTGGAATGATGTTTTCACTGGAAGGATGACCTTTGAACTACAGGGTAATTTGCATAGAAGAATGTCTGCCGAAGCAGTTGTGCTCATTAACATATATGGTAGTTTCTTCATATAGTTCAGAAATTTCAGTTATTTAAGAGTCGGAGGATTTAAGGGTGAACCCTTTAGACTTCCCAGGTACGTTGCAGACTCCTACATTCTGATCGAGGTATCTAGATAGCTTGCTTATGTTGTAAAAGAATATGGTGAGGATTTCGACACAAGCGGAATTTTTCCAATTGATTTAGGCCATTATAGTTGTAAAAGGTTTCATTTGAAGTCCTTTGTAAAAAGGGATAACTTTGACAGCAAGGGTTTCATTGCTCAATATGTAAAGAAAGTAGTACCTGATCAGCATGTTCCTCTATTGGAGGATTATTGGGAGGGTTGCCAAGATGAATTCGAAGTTCAAAGAAGGAATTGGTCCAGACTGACTCTGAGGCCAATTCAGGACATGAAGTTGCCCATGGACACCTCGAGTGTCACAACCGATGATGAAGATGTACTTGACTCAAAGTTTATGAAACGGATCCATGATGAACCTCTTTCGGAAGTGGATTGGAACAAGAAAATGGGGGATAGTATTCAAGCGCGCACTTTCAGTGTAATCCGAAGGACAAAAAATTGGCTTAGGAGTTGTCTCTTTCACCCAGCACGAGCCACCAGTTCAAGGAGCAGAAGTGGGAAGAGGAGTACTGCAAGTAAAAATTCTATTGTGACTAGCATTCCTATTTCTGATGCAAGAAAAGCACAGGCAAAGATTAAAGAAGAGAAACTTGACTTCGGGGTTGAGCTTCCTATTGCTGGCCGAGTTACCAGATCAAGATCCAAGAAGGGTTTCAAGCCGCCGGCTCCTCACCTCATTGTGGATTTGGACCCCGAGGAAACACCGAGCAAGATGACATCCCCTGTTTCTGAAGTAGATAAAGTTTCAATTGACATAGACACTATTTTTCAGGACTCAGGGACACTTGAAATCCAGTCCCATATAGATCATGCCATGCCGCCATCCTCTGGAGGATTTCAACCCATACCTTCAAAAAATTGACCCTAGCACCAAAATGGCTAAGTGATTCAATCACCAGGAAAAGGAATGTAGTTCTGATTTTTGTATCGATGGAGGACGTCGTGAGTAAATGTCTAGGAAGGTCTACAGAGCCCAAAAAGTTAAAAACAGAGGCAATGATTGACTTTGATGAAAACACGAAGCATTGGGCTGCGAATATTGCTAGACCTGAGCCTAACAAAGATGCTGCTACGGCTTCAGAAGCTGATTATGCTATTGAATGAATAGATTTGGGAATCGGAACCAAAGTCGTGGATGTGAAGCACTTGGAGACCTCCACTAAACGAATTATCTCCCGTACCTAGAAGGATGAGAGGGACAAGGCTGAGTTGGAACAAAGTTTAACGCAGATGGCCCAGTATATCCACGCTTTGTAGAACAGGCCATTGCCATTGTCCCAGCATTCAGGTCCATTTAGTCCAAAGTCACCGAGCAATCAAAAATTCTTGGATGAAGTTCAAAGAAATAGGATGATCGCCGAGGTTTTCTCAGAATGGCTCACCTCGATTATGCACTAGGCTACTAATTACATAACGGACTTGGTCCAGATTTTTAAAGATGCCAATGAGGTCACTAAAGCCTTGGACTTTGACTTGGTCTCATGGCAGAAGGAGAAATCAAAAAGGGCTGTGATTTCAAAGCAGATGTGGGATATCCAGCGTTATGGTCTATTGAACTTCCTTGCTGAAAACCAAGTATCAGGACTTAACGAAGATGTAATGTTCATTTGCAAGGAGAGTATTGAGTGGCGCAACCAAATCATTAAGCAAGGTTATAATGAGTCAGCCAGTCTACGTGGTGAATTGACAGCCTTGAGGACGACTATACAGAAAGACTTACACTGCATGGATGTTTAATTACTCAAAGAAGGCAGTGACACTTTGGAAGACACTATGGAAATGATTAATCAGTTCGGCAACCACATCAGACAGATCAAGATGGAGAAGTCCTTATCCGTGGAAGACTTCATGAGGATCTCTAAGGTGGAATCGATGCTCATTGTTTGCCTTGATCACCTAGATTCACATAGAGATAAAGTGCAAATGGTAAAGAGGAAAAAGTAGCTCTGGAAGCAGCGAGTTATTCATATCAGTTTGCCACACGTAACTATAATCCAGGAGTTTTCCAAAGTGCACCGACAGTGGAGCATGGCCAAGGCGGTGATGGTGTCTGTCCAAGACACCAACCCGAGCGATCACGTCAGAACTGAGCAGACAACATGACTAGCACTGTTGGTAGTTGTGTTGTTCTCAAATTCTGATTGCTTTGTTTTCCCTACTTGAATCTTAGATCTCTGTCGCTTATGGAGAGAAACAACAGGAAACGGAACAAAAGCCAACATATAACAAGGTTTTAACTAAAACCTTCTACACTTCAAGCTTTCACCTAGCTTGGGCAGGTTTACCTTTGGTGATTACTTTTCATAACTGTGATTGGAGATATACAGAGAAGACAAATACCAACCCCTGCAAACCCTATCACCTTGAACATGAAAGAAAGGCTTGTAATCATTTTTTATTGATCTCCAAGAAGCTTATAGAACCCAACAAAGTATTCCAGTGCCTTATCCCGAGCTTCAAAGTCACCTAAGACTAAATAATTATTCAAAATTGGAAATCCACATACATCTCATCATTCTGATTTCACTAAACTTACATATGCCTGACATACATAAATTTTTATCTTTATGCTAAACCCAGTTATCAGATTCAAGTAGAATTATTGATTACTATCAGAGAAATTCTAAGTATATTTAATCTCCCTCCTTGAGAGAGAAACCTAAAACATCTCCATGAATTCGCCTTCCAAATCATTCAATTAAATAACCATGGATTATCCAACCAAACTAGTAAATCAATTATACATACAAGAAGACAACAGGAATATAGGATCAGAATGCTTTGATCTGTGTATTGATGTCCATCATTGAATCTACATTAACTCAGAATGATCCTTCAGAGCCAGAAAGAAGAAACGCCCAAAAATATTTTCCTAGAGCTTTTTTACAAAATTCTTGTGATCATTACAAATGAGAAAAAATTGGAAATATGAAGAGGAGGGAAAAATTAGGTCTGCAACTGAAATTGCCAAGTGACTCCTCTCTAACTGAATTTTGTTCCTATGGAAACTGCTTCCAAAATATCCCATATTTTTCAAAATTAACTACATAATTAGATTCCTTATTCCAAGAGCTTTCTGACGATATACAACACTTCATAGTTTGGCCAAAAATATAGCCCTAGGCGAATTAATCCTCAACGTGCACCATTATTTAAATTTTTTAATTAATCATATAGTCAGAACTATATCATTTACTCATTTTAATTTTGATTTTTTCCTCCATTTGGTCCTAACGCTTTTGCCACGTGGCGGGATCTGATTGGTTGATGGGGTCCACTGGGTGCCACCTGGGACGACACCTCATCTATTTGCCACGTGTCTGCTTGCTTGTCATCCATGTCATCACCACCTTTGCGCCACGCCATCGCCACCTCACTGGGACCCGCTGCTAGACCACTGACTAGACCTACCACTTGTGCACCACCTGGCTTTCGCCATTTCGCAGGCTCTAACTTTTGTGCATCTTCAGGTCGCGAAATCGCGCAGGCCGTCGATCTTGATCTAACATGCTCACTGGCTAACCTACTGCATTTTTGTCATTTCGCAGGCTCTAACGGGCGTGCATCTTGCCTTCGCAAAACCGCGTGCACCGTTGGATCATCTCGAACCTGCTCACTGGTTAAGCCGACCTTTCTCTGCAAAATTTGTCTATCTACCTCAGGAAGCGTGCCTACGTCATCGCCACCTCACCGGGACCCGCCTGCTGGACCGCTGACTAGACCTGCCACTTGTACACCACCTGGCTTTCGCCATTTCACAAGCTCTAACTTTCGTGCATCTTCGGGTCGTGAAATCACACAGGCCATCGATCTTGATCTAACATGCTCACTGGTTAACCTACTGCATTTTTGCCATTTTCATTTCGCCATTTCGTAGGCTCTAACGGGCGTGCATCTTGCCTTCACGAAACCGCGCGCACCATTGGATCATCTCGAACCTGCTCACTGGTTAAGCCGACCTTTCTCTGCAAAATTTGCCCATCTGCCTCAGGAAGCATGGATGCGTGGGGTCCACCTGGTCACCGCTCAGTCACCTCCTCCGTTGCCTCGAGATCCGCACCCACGCGTGGGCCCACCTTGGGCGCCCATAGGCACCATCTGTCAAAAGCCTTTATGGCTTAGACATATTACTACTGTAGGCTATTCCTTATAAACATTTAAAAATACCACTTCCCAGTGCATGTGGGATATTGTGGTTTTGCCTGGAGCTTCAATTTTAAGCTTTCTCTGAGTGCTTTCATGATGATTTTTTTTAATCTGCTTGGAATTCAACGGCCCTCTCAACCACGTCATACCAAAGGGAGAATAAGGAGACATCAAACCTACTATTGCACTGATCAAAATTTCAAGATACCTATTCCAATGCCAATGCCATTTGTTCAACGCAGAGGAGAGGAAATAATGGTTTGCACTTGCCAGAAAGCCTCAACGCTCCCTTTATGGCCATCCACGCTTAGGGGAAGTCTGTGGCATCTTACCTTGCCAAATATTATTTGCATAAACTTTCTTTAATGCCCTCAATGCCTTCTTACCATCAGCTCACTCATCACTGGTTTCCATGTGGGAGAGGGAAGAGCACATGAGAGGGTTTGAATGGTGAATTTGAGTAATCTGCAGGTGTTTAGAATGTTGAATATCCCCTTCCATCACCTCGTGAGGGAGGAAAATGAGCTATACTGGACTCCTCCACCATACCACGTTGACATCCTCTGCATACCTTCTAGCATACCACGCAGCCTATTGTAATTTACTTGCTGGAGTTTTATTTTTTGCTTCCCAGACTCTACGTTGGCATTAAAATGTCTCTGTAGCCTCTTTGCATATCATGTAAACTACTAGGAGGAACGTTGGGGGAAGGCACATGAGGAATGTGGGTTTTAATTTGCATTTGCTTGAATTTCCTATGTATCCAACATAGGAGTAAAACATATTGCACCAGCCACATAGAGGGAGGATTGGGAGAGTGGTGGAGCTTGGGCATACACCTGCTACATCTCCATTTTACCATTTCAACATTCCCCCTTTCACCAGTTACCACGTGGGAGAGTTTTAATTGCTGCATTTCTCCTTTGAAATTTGAACAGTGATAATTCATACACCACGCAGGGAGGATGCTAGCCATCATTGAATTTGGGGAAACACCCATTGGCTTCCTTTTTACTGCAACCCCTCCATTCTCCATGCATTTTCTTCAAGGATTTCTACGCAGCTCCTTCACCATCCTCCACTTTTCTATGATTTAAAATTAAAAGTCTTCTTGAAAGTCATTGGTCTGCTAGTATTAATTCGCTCTGCCTTGGATCACAATCAATTTTGAAATCTGAATGGTTGAATTGATTTCCTTGGGTCTCTTGTATATGTTGGTGAATCAATTTGTGTCCTTTCAAATGATGACTCTTGACATCTCTCCCTCCCAGTCGACTTATAGATCAAACATCAAAGGGTGCAATTTGAATCTTTGTAATTTATTTGAATGTTTGAAGTAGAGGGCGAAAAATCGCACCTCATAGGGACAAACTTGTCCTTTCTTTTTGCTAGTCCTTATTTGACTTCACATCAAATTTGCCTGACAAGCTGCTATCTTGCATTTATTTTGAATCCCTTAAAAAACACCCTTTTCAATAACCATGTAAGGCACATATTGGAATGACGCCTTGCTTAATTCATCATGGTGACAAGACATAAAGGATCAAAATGTAGATAGAGCTGGTAGTAATGGCATTTTACCATAGAAGTTATGCACGGGCGCGAGTCGGGTTAGGCCCCAAAGTGGGCTCGACTAAAAAAAATTTCATTTTCATGCAACTGACCTCTGGAAATGATCGGCATCATTTTTGGATCATTAATCCGCATTTTACAACCTTTAGGCAATTACGCCACATTTTTCGCATTTATTCGCGAAGACGTATTTTTCAAACCTATCAAAACTTTTTTCTAGAGCTCGCCATCTGACAGGCGTATACTCTGATATACAAGGATGACTTCTACCAAATGGTTTCTCAAGATGAGTCCCAAGCGAAGAGATATTAATCAGCGAAAATGGCCAACTGGCTTTGTCGACACTGCGGACCTGCTGAAGTCAATGTCCTGGCAACACATGACGCCTTTCTCAAAAATATCAAACAACCTCCGTAGGCCCTCAAATTTGAAACATAGGAACCTTGAAGTACATATTAAAACTTAGAAATCTTGGTTTGATCACCAGACTGACAGGATGCAAATGGTGCACTCACAAAAACAGCTACTTGAATTGATATAGCACTGAAAGTACGGATAACTGCATTTGATGGCAAAATGAGCTCTTTTGAAAACCAATCAAATGGATTGGTAGAGGCTTGAAATTTGAAATGTACCTCATCATTTATACCAACATTAGCCCGGAACAAAAATTCTGACATGATGCTTACTGAAGCAACTTTTACACTCGTGCGAAACAGGGCTCCGACTAGCTGTCAAAACAGGGACTAGCCAAAACACACAAACTACTAACGGATTTGGCTTTGAAAACTGAGCAAATGGATTTGTCAAGACCTAAAAATTTGTAGGTTGACTCACATTTATGCATAGAATTGAATCCACTTTGAATTTATCCATGACAATCAATAGGGCAAAAGATGTAATCGCTCAAAGTAGGCTACTCAATAAAATCTGCATTTGTGCCTAAAATGCACTACTAGCTCACCCCTCAAACTGGGTACCTCATAAACTTATCCAAACTGAATTCTGAAAGTTGTGGGACATGAATCCCGAGCCTCACCCCATGAAGATCAACTGGCTTCATTTACCCCCTCTCTAACTAGGCCATTCAAACTGACTTATTCAGGAGATGCAAAGCAAAAATCTGAAATAGGCCTACAAACTTTGACTCAGATTTGATTAGTCCCAACAAGTTGTTTGCCAGCGAGTCTAGTTATTTTCTTTAAATTTCTGTTATACAGTTAGGGTTGCTTTCTATTAACTCTTGCGAGTTAATTTTACTTTGGTTAACAGAACTATTGGGTCTGGTGACCTATAAATATCTTATGTAATAACTTTGAAAGGGTTCACTAAGTTTTTTGGAAAAGACTATCTTTAAGATTAGCTAAGAGCATTTTTGTGTATAAAGGAAGTAGATGACCATGAATGAATGCGAAATCTTATTAACAACTATTTTCAGTTTCAAATCTGTGTGTTTGATTTTGAAGTCTGATTTATGTGTAAATCTATTTCGAAGAAGAGGCTGTTATACTTTCTATATGTGTAGAAAAATATTGGCTAAGTTCATCTTTATAAGCTTTTCCATTTTGTTTTAGTGTTCGTATGAAGTCTGTCGGATTTATATAAAAAGTTATATATGGATCAGTGCTTGCACTCATTTTGTATTGACTAGTGTATGCAATTTCCTTTAAGTGCTTTTTGGTGAAAAGCATTCTATTGATTGTATGTACTTTGGAGCCGAATGAATATTTACTAGAGGGAGCTATACCTAAATTCAGAGGTTAATCAGTTAAATGATTTTCCAACTATTTGGTGGAGAGATTGTCTGCTTTTTCTATGATTCACAGTGCCTAAAATTAAATAGATAAGGGAAGACAAATTTGTTTACCAACACAACGCCATCTACATTTCTTTGTGCATGACGATAACACACCTAGACCATAATACCGATCTGCTCTAAAAAGAAGTATTCTAATTGTATTTGTTTTTTATGAACAAAACAGTAATTTTTTGAAAGTCGACAACTGATAAAATTGTTCCAGGTGGGGAAGTGTCTCTAAGTGTTTGGATTTTTTGTGCTTGCCACTTAGCAAAAAGAGCATGACGTATATAGGGTTCAATCAATTTGCGAAAATTAGCGATAAAGGTTCCAATAGGTATCTCCTCTTCAACATATTCTAACCTTGTGGATTCTTTACCAAATTTTGTTTCAAACTTTATGTACTTGTAACTCATACATTTTACCATCCTTGTCATGTCAGTATCTTCATTTCTCAAAGGGAATTTAACCAAATTACCACAAGTTTCACATTTTCCATTTATGCAATCTATTTGACCTGTTGCATTATCATCTGATTTGTCATATAAAATTGATGTTATGAACTGACTTGGCCGTTTAGGGGAGAATTTTGAAAACCAACACTTTCTTCTATCATCTTTCGAAACACTTGATAGTAGAGATCAAATTCAATATGATAACGACAACAACAAGTTTCAAAAGCTTTGTTCATCTTCACATAATATGGCTTTAATCTTTCAAACATTGTTTGTCCAATCTTTATGTGTGGATTTGAATTATAAAATGATGCTCTGCAAAATGGGGTATGTTAGACAAAAACCTGTGGTTGTATAACACATAAGAAACACAAGAAACCAAGAGAAATGTTAGTGTTAATCAACCAAAGACTAATCTAAGTAGGTATACCAAGAGAGACACTAAAAATAGAGTAAAGCATTTAACTATGAAAATAAATGCAAGAAGACATCTCCAAATGTCTTCTACCATGCTTGTAGCTCCTCCTCCCTTGTTCCTCTCCTCTCCAGGTTCCAAAATAGTGTAGCTCTCAGTAGCTTTTTGCACTATGGATGCCTTATGGAGGTTCAAGATGAAAGATGATTAATCTAAAATGTTATGCAAATGTGAACAAGAGCTAAAACAAGAGATTATCTAATTAGCTAGTGTTGATTTTAAAACAAAAGAGTGAATATGATTAAAATGCTCTCTAAAAATGGCTATAATGTAAATGCGTGCAAGTTTTTCAGGATCTGGATTATGAAGAAATGGGCTCTATTTATAGGAAAAATGGAGCAATGGATGTTTGAGATTGAGTAATCTCAACAAGGGTCGGGATTGAATGATATTCAATCCATGTGAGGGCTTTCTACCCAATCCCAGGATGACAAGTGTCAACATGAGATGGGTTGAGGGGAGAGGGAAGAAGCATTAAATGCTTGACATGACCTAAGGGTTAACTTGTGGGGTAGGGTTATGTTTGAGTTAGAGTCATCCATTGGATAAAGCTTTTATCCAAGGCGCAAACTCTTGTGCAAGGGTTAATTAATAACCAAGGGTAAAGATGAAGGTTGCGTTAGGGGTCAAAAGTCTCTAACCATGGGTTCAAATGGATTTAACCATAAATGGTCATGTAAGAGCCATTAATGGTTTGGAAGACTTTAGAGGTTAACCATTTGAAGACTTCAAGCCTTAAATGCTTTTCAAAGACTTTGGAGTCTTTGAGAAGTGACTCCAAGTTGCTTAGGAATGTGACAATATTTAGGGGATGGATTAGGCTAATTAGGAAGGGGTTAGAAGAATCTAGAAGGGGTTTAGAATTGCAAGTGGGTTTGGTGGGTGAGGGAAAATAGGACTTTTATTAAAATAAAATTCATTTATTTCAACAAATAAGTGCAAGTTGCATTTTTAGGAAAATGCAAGTGGGGGGGATTTAATGACTTAAATAAATGTTTTATTTAATTTATTTAAAAGAGGAAAGGGGATTAAATTGAATAAATAGGATTTATTCATTTAATTGATTGTGAATTTGGTTTAATGAATTAATTAAAATAAATTGAATAATTTATTTAATTAATAGGAGAATGTTTGAAGATGAATTAATTAAATGTTAATTTAATTAACTGATGGCTAGTGGATTTTTAATCAAATAAATAGCAAATATTCATTTGATTAGAATGGACAGATTTATGTGACTACATTTGCCCCTCTTTGAGACGGTGCGGTTTATCACGTCATTTCACAGAAAGAAAAGTAGGTGTGAATAAATATGCCCCATAAAATGTTAATTTAATGGGTGGTATGCCCCTTCGAGAGATGGGCCGAAAATTTTGAAAAATCGGGCGATCTCTCAAAAAAGAATGAAAATTGGCGGGGAGGTAGAACAAAAGAATTTAGCAATACTAGTGAAAAATGGAAGAAATCGGAGATAGAATGAAGAAATGGGAGGTGCTGGAAGTTCAAGAGGACCACGGCGGTGAGTGAGGTAAAATGAGGGTTACGGCGAAGGGTATATATGGGGAGGAAGGGGTGAAAACAAGCTCATTTGCATTTGTCTCCATAGTGATTTCAAAGCTTTGATAGTGACCTTTTGAAAGAGAAAGTAGTAGCCAGGATGTCGGTACCGATAGTAGATCATCGGCTAGAGCGAGTTCATCGATTCCAGCGGCCAGACAACTACGAACCAGTGGTAAGTGAAGTTGAATTTTGGAATTTCATGCATTTTTTATAGGTTTTTGGCTTGGTCCAAGTTGATTCAACACAATAGCGCTAAAACTATGTTTTGGCACTGTTGTCAACTAAATTAGCGCTTTTGTGCCGCTATAACGCTTTTGTATAGCGGTTTTAGCATTTTTGTCAAGTCTAGCACAACTGCATAGTTAATTTAGTGCTATTCGGTTTTGAGCACTATGGAGCATGATGTGTAGTGCTTATGTTTTTATGTGGCGCTATTGTATAGTCGATTTAGTGCTATTGTTGGTTTAGCGCTATTGTGTAGTTAATTTAGCGTGGTTGTCAGCATTTTAGTGCTATTGTTTGCAAAGTAGCACTTTTGTTAGGAATGTAGCTACTCCAGTGTTTTGAAAAAGAATCTCTTGATACCAATGATGGATGGATGGAGATGTGAGTTGAGAGTTGTTTTGAACCATAGCAACCCTGTTGAGACTTAGGTCATTAGGATAAATTTTTGTTGTAGTCTAGGTGTGTCATGATTGCTTACCTGTTGAGACCCGAAAATACTTGATCAAAGTATCTATTGATAGTCTAGGTTTAAACTTAAGAAAGTTTGAAACAAAACAACTGATGAGGATGGTTGACATGTGTAGGAAGATCTTTGTGTCTTACAGATGTGCGAGAGGCATCTAGCCACATAGGTGTTGCGCGATCAATTGACAGAGGCCGAGGTGGATTGCATTGCAGCAACTGACCTGTATGATGTTATGTATATGCCTGTGATTTGGACGAATCACAGTTTGATCACAGCATTGGCAGAGCGGTGGTATAGTGAGACATGCACATTTCACTTAGCGTAGGGAGAGATGATAGTTACACTGGAGGATTTATGGTGCATCCTACACATTCCTATTCGAGGAGAGTTGGTGATGTATGAACGAGCTTGGGGGACAGCAGCAGTGTAGATATTTTTTGATGAGGATGTATTCATTAACGATGGTTCAATAGCATGGGAGGGTATAGCTGCGTTGTACAAGCCATTACCATCTATGTTATCAGGGATTGTTGGGGGACTGCTATGCCCAGATCGATGATCACATGGACTGGTCATTGGTTGGGGCCAGGTTATCAAGCAAATGATGACAGAGGGGACACGATTTGCATGGGAACCGTGCGTGCTATCGCACTTATATCGGGAGCTACATGAGGTAGTATACCGAGAGGTGAGCTCATTGGGAATGGGGATCACTCTGCTACATATTTGGGCATGGGAGCACTTACCTATTACTCGACCGGTGAGTTTCAGATTTAGGGCAGTAGACCAGCCCTATGTATACATGTATGGAGGTATGATGAGTTAGCCCCACTTGGGGAAGTTAGAGCGATGGCAGTGGGCACTGGATGATTTAGATGCAGTGATCTGGAGGCTGTATATTGAGTGTGAGCCCTGGGAGGATGATACAGAGGCCTTGCCGTATGTGTTCATGACACGATACCTCATTGGTAGGACAACCTACAATATGGAGAGACAGCTTCCTGGGAGAGTATTGAGACAGTTTAGACGGAGGCAGGGACTGCCTAGTGGATTTGAAGAGTATGCATGGGTGGTCCGAGAGAGGTTCCAGTGGGGCCCAGTGTTACCTTATGATCAGGCTCTAGCAGAGTTTTGCACACTACAGGTGAGACCATGGCAGATGAGGTCAGGGGTTGTGGATGCAAGGGTGATGGAGGAGTATACACAATATATTGCTACACATCTGATTCCTCGGATATCCGATCTAGTAGAGCCTATTCCATCCTTCGAGGAGGAGGGGAGATAGAGATAAAGGATGAGAGGAGGTCGCGGAGTAGTAGGTGGATGAAGGAGAGGGGATGGTGGTGGTGGGGATGGAGGAGGAGGTGATGGAAGAGGAGGAGGAGGTGGTGGGGGATTTGGAGGAGGTGGAGGTGGGGGTGGTGGACGATTATAGCAAAGAGGGAGAGGTGGCAGGGATGCAGGTGAGGGACAGGTGCCTATGGATACAGGGGAGGGAGCCACTAGAGAGGCACCTATGGATATGGGGGAGGGAGCGATAGGTGGTGGAGATCTGCAAGATCATATGATACTAGTTTTGCAGACTCGAGTAGAGGATATGGAGGCAGAGGTGGCTGCTAGAGATGTGCAGTTGTTTGCACGAGAGTCGGAGCTAATTGTAGTGCTTTGGGAGAGAGATCAAGTCATGGACAGGGTGATCTAGTTATAGGAGAGAGTGCGGGCCTTGGAGGGAGTGCAGGGATAGGAGTCATTTGTGGACGCACTGGTGAGGGAGTTATGGAGAGCAGGTGCAGAGGTTGATTACTGGCGGGGCTTATATGAGTAGGCGGTGCCATCTAGTTGACGAGCACTAAGTTATTCACAGATGCGTCAGGAGAGATCAAAGCGGTCTCAGAATATGTAGAGCAGTGGGGGTGTTATGGGTCCTCCACGGCGAGATAGGTCAAGTGGTGCAGGGGGTAGTGGGGGAGCAGGTGGTGATGGTGGTGCAGCATCTAGTCAGAGTGGCATCTGAGAGAGCATTTATCATTTTTGTCATTTTGGACTGTGTCTTGGATGGCTCTTGGTAGCTGATATTGTGGACTTTATTATACTTTGATACATGTATGTTTTTGGCGATATGATATGATATATGAAGAGATCCATATTTTGTGATGATATGCATGTTGATGATATGTATGGATTTTATGCAGGATGATGATCCGATGATTTATGCTTAGATGGATAGTTGTACTTGCTATATATATATATATGTGTGTGTGTGTGTGTGTGTGTGTGTGTGTGTGTGTGTGTGTTTGAGATGATTCTTATATGCATGTTTTATGAGTGTGATGCTAACATGTGGGTGCAGGTTGATATGCATGATTTATTAATGCTTTATGTATGTAATGATTTATGTATGTAATGCCATGATGATGATGTATGCATGATAAAATGATGCTATTGATGATATAGATAGTACTTTGTGCTTTATGTTGATACGATGATGAGATAATGATATGCAGTGATGTTTGATGATTTTGAAAGGCAATGAATGGAATGATTTATGTCAATGCATCTAGATGGTTAAAATGAATGCAATATGGATAAACAAATGTGAAGTACAAATGTTTATATGGTGATTTCTAAATGAATGCATATGTGAAATGTATAAACCAATGTTGATACAAATGGTTTTGTTTGTTATGATCTAAATGTTGATAAAACATGATTTAAGTGAAATGGGAATGTGATGATAATGCAGCTCATGGGTAATGAATAACTACACCTTAATGCAATTAAATGAATGTATTCTAATGAATACTAAATGAATTTTGTTGTAAGATAAAATGAATGACTATAAGAATATACAAGATGGATAAATAAATGCACTTAACTAATGGATAGATAAATAAATGCATGCTACTACGGAAATCTAAACAAATGTATGGTAAATAAGTTTAAATGATGATAAATTATGAGTGTAAAAGATACTAAATGAATGCACGGTAATGGCTAAGAATGGTAGTAAATGCAAATGATGAGAAATTTATCGTACAAATGAACCTAAATGTCATGATTGTGCAATGATGAAATGATATAATGATACTAATGCAAGTAAATGATAATTAACTATATGTATGTAAATGTAACTAAATGATATTAAATGCATGCTAATGAATTCTTAAGAATCTTATAAACTTATATGTATGTACCTGATAATGAACTATATGAATGCAACTAAATGAAATGATGATGTGTTCATGATAGATGAATGCAAGGTTGTTTAGACTTTGCATGATGCACTGATGATGTATCAGAGAAATCTATCATGAGTGTATCCAAGACCAATTCATTTTTCAAATAACTGCTCATTTTAAACTTGTTCACACTTTGCATACAAAACCATACATATGAATAATGAATGATCAAATGGATGGGTGATATGCAACGGAATGCAATATAAATAGATGAGATGGAATGACGATCCATAATGCATTATTTTCATCATTGGGCATGGTAGTATCAATTTTGGACGAGGCAGTAGGAACCAAGGATGGAGCATTGTACCTGCAAACAAGCAGTATAAATAAAGAATAAAGAATATGGACCCTCCATAATGATTCATGCTCATATGGTCAAGGTATACGTCGTAGTCAGCAAGCCATAGTGATCCATGATTGTATTTTTCATAAGATCATGTAGCTTAGTGAGCTTCCCACGTAGACACCATTAGTACATGCCCCAGAACTTCATTGGAAAAATTCACAGAAGATAAACAAACAAAATGATATTTAGGAACCATCTCGGCTACTCTAATCACTTGTGGATATCTTGGAGTAGCGTAGGAACCCGATATAAATGAATAAATAACCGACAAATCAACCAAGTATTTGATAGCTTAAACATAATTTTCTTGTCAAAGAAAAATGTTATCTTGTCTTTGTTTTGGTAAGGAAGGATGCATCCTTGTGAAGATAGTTGGAGTGTATTGATGTTGATTGTTTGGTCGATAGGATAAGTGATCATCATTTGAGTATTTCACTTTGTTTTCCTGGTATCTACTTGAAAAGCATTTGTACAAGGTGTTGCCATGTTTTTGAGTGATTTTTCATGTTTTATGATGTTTTGGCGATTTTGTGAGTGTTTTTGAATGTTTTTGGTATTTTGTGAGTGTTTTTGAATATTTTTGGTATTTTGTGAGATAGTTTTGAATGAAGAACTTAATGAATCACAAGTAATGTACAATCCACTTCCATCAATAGGTTAAGGAGAATTGCCCCCAGTTTAGACATGACTATGAAAAAGCGGGATGCAAGACGCATGAAGTACTATCCTTGAGTGCAGATTAATAACAAGCCATGGCTTTGATTGATGGATGTGTGGATGCAATGAGTGTGATCACAACAAGTTTGAAAGACAATGGAGCCATAACCTTTATGAGTGGTGCTTGTCTGCCAGGTTTTCACCATCGCACTTACCCAAGGTGCCACCAGAGTGGTTGTTCACCGTTTGGATGCATGATTTTTCTTTACTATTTTGCTTTTTTTTATTTTTTTTGTATTTTCTTCAGGACATTTATCTGAATGTTTTTGGTGTTTTTCAGATATGTATGGGATCCTAATGCTCTGTATAGCTTATGTATAAAATTGTTTGAGGTGCATGTTGTTGATCGGATCTGCTAGCGATCCTCCTTCCAAAGTAGCCAACTGATATGCCCCAAACACAAATACAACAGTGATAACATATGGACCTAGCCAATTTGATTCAAACTTTCCCTGATGTTCTTTGTGGGGTTGGTTACGAGGATTCTCTCGAAGAACAAGATCTCCTACCTCAAATGTACAAGGTCTAACTCGGTGATTGTAGCTTCTGCTCATGCGTTGTTGATATGCCTTGAGGTGGTTATATGCAACTTGTCGTTTCTCATCAAGTAGTTCCAAGTCTTGGAGATGGGATACTCTGTATGCTTCATCATCTATCAGATTATGCAAGGAAACTTGTAGAGATGGTATCTCAACCTCAATAGGTAAGATAGCTTCTACGCCATAGACTAATGAGTAAGGAGTTGCGCCTGTAGGGGTTCGAATGTTAGTTCGATATGGCCATAGTGCTGGAATCAATTGAACATGCCAATCATGGCTGGCATCATTGATTGTATTCTTTAGTATTCTTAATATGTTCTTGTTTCATGCTTCGGCCTGACCATTTCCTTGTGGGTAATAGGGAGTGGAAAAGCGGTGTTGGATGTGAAACTTCTCACAGAGCTCACGGACATCCTGATTTTTGAAAGGAAGACTATTATCTGTGATGATGGACATGGGTACACCATATCGACAGATGATGTAATTAAGGATGAATGAGGTGATCTTCTTGCTGATGACTTGGGTAAGTGGAATAGCTTCGATCCACTTTGTGAAGTATTCGGTAGCTGTAATAATGAATTTGCGGCCATTGGATGAAGATGGATGGATTTTACCCACAAGGTCAAGTCCCCATTGACAAAAAGGCCATGGTGTTGTGATTGGTTGCAATTCCTGTGCTGGTGCATGTATCAAGTCTCCATGAACTTGGCATTTCTTGCACTTTCTGACAAAATAGTAGGAGTTTTTTTCCATGGATGGCCAATAGTATCCAGCTCGTATGATCTTTTTGGCTAGTGAAGGACCGCTTGCATGAGTTCCACAAATTCCTTCATGTACCTCTTCCAAGGCCTTTGTTATCTCATCCTGTTTCAGACATCGAAGGAGAGTACCATCAAGACTGCATCGGTATAGGGTTTCAACAATAATGGTATATCGAGCGGTTTGGCGAATGAAGGTTTTACGTTGGTTATTCGATTGTTTAGGAGGAAGTGTGTAATCATAGAGGTAGGTGTAGAACTCACCGTACCATGGGGATTCAGAACTGATAAGGTGACATATCATCTCGGATTTGGGGATATCACAAGCGGGAATCCAAAGTTGTTCTACCAAGAACTCGTAGCATGTGGAATTCTATGGAAGATCTAGGAGAGATGCAATGTCAGCCATAGCATCAGCAACTTGATTCTGATCTTTGGGTATCTACTCAAAGGTGATAGTAGTAAATGATGCCTTTAAACTATCCACCATTATCTTGTACGGCATGAGTTTATCATCCTTGGTCTGATATTCATCTATTACTTGTCAGATGACCAATTGGGAATCACCATATATCTGTAGCTCTTTTAGTTTCCATTGTATGGCTAGTCTGAGTCCTATGATCAAGGCCTCATATTCGGCTATGTTGTTCGTGCATGGAAATGTGAGCCTGTAAGACTTCAAGATGTTGTCACCTTGAGGTGTGATAAATAGAATGCCTGCCCCTGAGCCATGCCTAGTGTATGAACCATCAAAGTACAGTTTTCATGGTTGTGCTTCTGTGATCATGAATATCTCTTCATCTAGAAAATTGGAAATGAGAGGATGATCGCCTATGAGGGGTGCATCGGCCAACTAATCTGCAATAACTTGACCCTTGATAGCCTTATGGTCCACATACTCAATGTCAAATTTACTCAAAATCATCACCCATTTAGCCAAGCAGCCTGTCAATGTGGATTTGCTGAGTAATTACTTGAGCGGATCTATCTTTTCAATGAGTTGTACTTTATGTGCTAACAAATAGTGCCTTAGTTTAGTGGCTGCCAAGATTACTGCTAGGCAAGCTCACTCAATAGGTGCGTAATTGAGTTCATAGCTGACCAGTGTGCGAGAGATGTAGTAAACAGCACACTCTTTCCCTTTTGCATTGTGTTGAGCTAGCAGTGCTCCCAATGCTATAGTAGTTGCTAAGATATAGAGTAATAGAGGTTTACTCGGATCCGGTGGGATCAGCAATGGTGTATTCATGAGATAGTATTTAAGCATCTGGTATCCTATTGAAAGCGGATGTTTTTGTGTAACGGGTGTGTAAAGGGGTGACACTTATCTGCCAGTTGTGCAATGAATCTTTGGATGGATTGTAGCCATCCTTGTAGTGTCCTTAGCTGACTGATGTTCTTTGAGGTGGCATGTCCATGATTGCTTTGAGATTTGCAGGATCGATCTCAATGCCTTTGCTTGAGACAATGTATCCTAGTAGCTTCCCTGAGGTTACTCCAAAGACACATTTCTTTGGGTTGATTTGAACATGATATTGTTCCAGTTTGTCAAAGATTTGCTCTAATATGTCCAGATGGCCTTCTCTTGTGAGTGATTTTTCCAGTAAGTCATCAACATAATCTTCCATTATGGTATGCATCATGTCATGGAAGATGGTGGTCATTGCTCGTTGATAGGTCGCTCCTGCATTCTTTAGACCGAAAGGCATTACATTCTAGAAGTATGTTCCCTAGGGACATGTGAAGGGAGTTTTATGTTGATCCTTTGGTGCAATCTTTATCTGGTTGTATCCAAAAAAACCATCCATGAAAGAAAGCATGGCATGTCTTGCTATTAGGTCCACAATTATGTCGATGTTTGGTAGGGGGAAGTCATCTTTAGGACATGCCTTGTTTAGATCTCAGAAGTCAGTATAGATATGGATGCCCCCATTTGGTTTGCTGACAGGCACAATATTGGATATCCAATCTGCATAATCAATTGGTCTAATGAAACCAACATCTAGGAGTTTCTTAAGTTCTGCTTTGACTAGTACCACAATCTGGGGATGCATTTTGCAAAGTTTCTGCTTGACAGGCTTAGCTCCTTCTGCTACTGTGAGGTGATGTATGACTAAATCAGGATCGAGATCAGGCATATGTGCATATGACCATGTGAAGTTTCTCTGACGCTTTTTGAAGAATTCGACAAACTTAGGTTGTTCCTCTGGAGTTAAAAGAGAAGCCAGATGTATGTGGTGAGGAGTTTCAGGAGTCCCCACGTTGTATTCTTTTGTCTCTTCAATAAGAATCATTGATCATTCCTACTATGTACTAGAAGGGAGAATGTCAAACCTTTCACCCTCAGGTGCCTCAGAGAGGTTTTCACCATTGGATACACTCTTTCTTTTTACTTTTGTGGGATCAAACGGTGCCACAGTGTGGTTTTCACTGGAAGATCCATGTTTTATTGTTATATTTTTGCAGCTGAAAGGTTTGGCATCTGCCCCAAAGTATGTTGCGCTATTAAGTTCAATGGTGAATCCATCTTTGTGATCCTTGCTTGGTATGTTATCCCATAGTTCCAAAAAATCAATGATCGCCTCATCGTTTTGGAAGTGGTCAAGGTATGGGGGATTAGGTTGGTTCCATTCGATGAGTTCAGGATGGATAATGGGCATTACCTCATCGGTTAGGTTAAGTTCATTAGATGTGTCAATGAGGGTTAAGATATTATGGTGAAGGTTGTTGATGGTACTCTCCCTGTCAGAATTGGGTGTAGGATGTGACGTAGGGTTTGTGGAAGATGTATCCAGTTCAGGAACCCAATATGTTTTAATCTACGCTTCTCCATAAACAGGGATTTCTTTGTGAGGTGGAGGTGGTGATGCATCTTCCTCATCTGAAGTATTTAGATGTACTGAATCAAATTCCCACTCATGTGATTCGGTCTCTGAGTTGCTTTCTAGTAACCGATTGCTATACCATACTGGGATATCCTTTGAGTTAAACATTGCAGGGGTGATCGACTGATGTACCTAGATAGACAAAATGATTGGTGTTGCAGGAAGAATTATTGGGATTAGTGAATCCAACATTAGGAGTATCGGTGTTTTGGAATCTACTTCTTCTGCTGGAAGTGCCAGTGTTATCGATACTGCTATGGGTTATGATACAGTTGCTACTGCGATTGGTGCTATTGATGTAGTTGCTACCGCTGATGGGATTGCTAGTTTGATGAGTGGGATGATTGGTGCTATGGATGGTTTTGTTGGGATTTTTAGTCTCAATGGGGCAGTTGCTATGGTGCGCAGTGCTACTGATATAATCAAAGGTGACCTCTTGATGGTTGTAGTAGGTTGATATAGAGGTTTGTTGGGTTTCCCTTTTAATCTAAGTTTAGGAAGGATCTCCTTTTGAAAGCCTAATCCTGTGTTATCTTTGGGCTTTAATTCTGGTTGTATCGGCTCATGTCATCCTTTCTTGCAAGTGCCCAAAGCACTTTGACCATCATAACCCATTCTTTGCATAATGAGAAGGCCTTTTCCATATTGATCTGTGGGAAGCTTAGCTTGTGGGATGTTCGTGGTGATAGGGTCTTTATAGATCCATTTTGCTAAGTCCTCATCTCTGGTCTCTTCCTCTTGACTCTTTCTAAGGATAAAAGGCGTCAAAGTGCATGTTGGCTTGACCAGTGGTGCTTGTAGTAACTTTTGAGGTTTACCATGAGTTCTAGGAGAATTAGGCATTTGTCCAACACAAAAGAGTTAGCTTAGATTGTACTCCCCAGGACCTTCCTCTGCCATTTTCATTTTTAGCTTCTCTTGCGTGGGTATAGTGGTGTTTGAACTAGAAAGAGAGGCTGGACTTACATATGATGTGGATGGGATAGCTTCTCTATTGTTGGGAACGGTAATCTTTGGTTGATGATTTATATTGTGACAATATACAAAAGGATTTGCATCACCCAGGATTGTAATTTCTACACCGTTATGAGGGAACTTTATACACTAATGGTAGGTGGATGGAACGGAATGCATGGTGTGTATCCAAGGTCTTCCTAACAAAAAATTATATAGCAGAGGAAGGTCCAGAACTTGACATATGATGTGCTTCACCACTGGGCCCACTCCGATTGGTATCACAACTACTCCTTTGGATGAACACTCTGCATCATCATAGGCTTTGATTGTTATCTTTTTACGGGGATCCACTGATTCAATTGCATATCCCAATGCTATGACCAATTGTAGTGTATAGATATTCAGGCCTGCTCCATTGTCGATCAAGACTCGCTTGATCCTATGTTGGTTGATAAACCCTTCAATGTGGAGTGAGGTGTTATGAGGTTGCTAGAAGGATGTATTGTCACTTTCAGAGAAAGCGAGACAAGGTGATGATCTTAGATTCCCAACCATAGCTTGGAATTGATTTGCATTTAGATTTTCAGGGACTGACGCCTCTTGGAGAGCTTGATCCAAGATTGTTTTATGAGATGGGGATAGGCGCAATAGATCTAAGATAGATATCAGTGCGGGCATTTTATCTAACTATTTCACAAGGTTATACTGCTTTGGGATAGATGGGGTGCCTTGTGGAGCTTCTTTAATGGTGATCTTCCCACGACATGTAACAACATTGCAAGTGGAGCTAGTGTTTTTGATGGTAATAGTTGCAATTTGTTCACTGGCATCATAGAGGTGATTCACAGTGTAGTTATAGCCAGCTCGCGTATAATCAGTGGTATCTATGTTTCACCCTAAAGTGGAAGGACCCCTTCAATCTTGTGATGGAAGTGGATTCTTAAACATGAGATGATCATTGTTTGTTGTTTTTGGGTCGTGTCCTTCTATTTCAATCTTGCCTCGGTCAATAAGATCTTGAATAAGATCTTTTAATATGTGACAATTGCTTGTTTTATGCCCTTTCCCTTAATGGAAATCATAATGTTCAGTATCCCTCCACCATGAAGGTTTGACCTGAGGTTCGTAATTTGATGTCTTTGGTAAGGTCACCAGATTTTGAGAAACCAATTGACGTAACACCGTTTCAATAGGTTTTCCTAAGGGAGTGTATGTTCATTTTGGTTTAAAATTTTGTTGGCGTTGTCTGGGTTCCTCTTGAGGTACATTACATCCTTGATTTGGGGGAGCAACTGTGTTATTCTTGGGTGGAGGGTTTTGTCCCACAAAGCGGACCACAGGTTGTGCACTTTTGATAGTCCTTGCATCTACAACCCCATCATTGACGACATTTTTGTTTTTGTTCCAGAAATTAGGCTTATCATTATTGAAGCGCGGATGAGGGCCATCCTTGGGCTCATTGTATATCTTGATAAGCCCTTTTTTGATGAGAGCCCGCTCACATTTTAAACCCTTGGTGATCATGTCATTGAAGGATTTCGTGCCTTTCATGTCTAAGTGAAATTCTATTTCTTCGTTTAAGTTAGAAATAAATATTTCCACTAGTTCTTGTTCAGGTAACTGAAGAGAACATCTGCTAGACATTTGACGCCATTGTTGCAGAAAAACTAAAATAGCTCTCCTGGTTTTTGCTTATTGTTACATAGATCAGCCATGGTGATATCACGTTCAATGTTGTGTGAGTCATGTGCCAGAAATTTTTGGACTAGTTCTTCGAATGTCCTAATGCGACCTGGTAGTCGGGAAAACCATGATGTGGTTGTTCCTCCCAAACTTTGGGCAAAGAGTCACATTAGGTATGTGTCCTCGTATGCTACTTCTAGGCAAGCTGAATGAAATTCTCTAACATGATCACGAGGGTCTCCTTTTCCTTGATACTTTTCGAACTTAAGAGTTTCAAACCCTCGTGGAAAAGGTGGCATATGTAGATTCCTATCAAAGGGATAGGGACAAATTTCATTAAGTGAAAACTGGTTAGTTTTCACACCACTATGAAGTTGTTGGGCGAGATTCTTGACTTGTGGCTGCAACATGTCAATGTCATTTGGAGGAGGTGGTGGGGGATTTCCTTGATGAAGATTGTATCTGATGTGATCTCGACCTCTTTCATCCTCATTACAACTTTGGTGTTCTGATGCTTGCCTGAGTTGTACAATATAAAAATCAGAGGGTAGTTTGGCTCCCTCTTGAGTAAGTTTTTAAAAGTGAGCATCAGCATTGCTCTTGAGTATTTCATCAGAAAGCTGATTAAAGAGAGGGTTGTGTTGTGCCCTTTCTATTGCTACAGGAGTAGGAGTAGGAGTACTTGGATTTTCATCATTTGGGTTTCATCCAAGGGCTTCTTGGAATTCATTGATATTTTCCTCCTCTTCTTCCCTAATTTGCATTTGTCTAGATCTTGATCTGGTTTGAGCCATTTTGTTTACAAGTTGTTGTTGAAGTTTGGTGAAAATGATGATGAGTTGCTGATGAAATGAGAGATTAATGTTTGGTGGTAGATGTGACCAAAGTCCTTTCTTGAATTGCTTGTTGTGCTCGATTGACAATGTTTGATGTGATAAGGTTTAGAGATATTTGAGATTTGTTACAGACTCAACTACCTAGTAATGAGAGGATTCACTCATAGACTAGTTTTAACCTGCATAGAAATGCCTCTTAGGATGAGTTTATCCTAGATGTAGAGACACTCTAAAAAGTCATGTATTGTGTTTGATTTAAGCAATATTGAAAGAGAACTTAGGACCAAAAACCTCTTGATGTTTTGAGAGTTGTAATGGATTGATGATGTGTGAATGTGATAATGGATGAAATGTTAACTTCAATAGAAACTTTATGTTACAAAAGGAACAAACTCTTCCTCTTCTTGTTCAGGGGTTGGTGGTTCTTCCCTAGCTGAGTTATATGTGATGCAAATGTCTATAAAGAAGGCAGGATTGATTTTTCCTCCCTTGTTTTTATGATAACTCAAAGCTCTATATTGAGTAAAATCTCTACGGTTTAATGACTCTTGATCAAAATCGTTTGATTTTCCTTGAAGATATAGACGCATGTGATGTAAGAAGGTTCTATGTGAGACAAATATTTGTCTATTAAGATAGAAGAATTTCCTCCTTTTGATAAAAGCCTTTGAGCTCAATTGTCTTTTCTTCAAGTTGATATGTTGATGAAGATTCTTCTTTCTCAAGATGTGAAGAATGGTCATATAGTTTGATACTTTTGTTGTTGCACTTTGTTTTGGAATCTTTGTTGGTTTTTGAAAAATGTTTGTGTTGGATGAGTACTTGTTTTGGAATTGGATTTTTAATTTTTTTTCTTTGACAAGAAAACAAAGCAAGCACACAAACACAAGAATGTTGCCTCAAAAGGCACAAATAGGTGTGGGTCTAGATCAACCCAATCCTTGGACTTTTATGACCCTTTCCTTCCAAATGTTTTTGAGTATGTTTTTCCAAAAAGCCTGAAGTCAGCTCAGTTTATCACTACTCTTGACACAAAATGAAGACACTTCAAACACTCTTTATCCCTAAGGTCAAATGGTTAGTTGCGATAATTTCAACCCACATCTTGATATTTCTTCAACTTTGGTACTACATACCTTATGAATCCCACTGTGGTAGGTAAGGATGTGATATACTAATTCTTGCACGAGCATAACAAATAGATGATCCCTATGATGGGGGAGTCACCACTTTCATCAGGCTACAAGTAACCTTTCAAAAAGCTATGTTTCTACTCAAGGAAATATGTATGGTGAGTATCTTAGGAGCAAAACCTTCTATGCTCTTGCACTGAACATCTCACAAATATCCTAAATCAATAGAACGAGTGGGCTACTACTTAAAGGTGTTTAGTAATTTTTGATGTCTTTGGACAAAAGTTCATTATGCAGTGAATCACTTAAGAGCCTTGTAACTTGTGGTGGGGCCCATTTGTCCTTTTGGCAAGTTACACTGTAGGAACAACTATACCCAAGGCTACAGCTTTCGCTCACACCTGATTTCTATAGCAGCTCAAAGGATTTACCGCACGAGGTCATTCCCAAGAGTGATGTATCTCTTGGTAGGCCTCTCTTAAAAAGATAAACTTTGAGTGTTATTAACAATTTTCTCTTGCACCTAGGACCACGAAAGCCAAGGAAGAGGATAGTGTGTGTTAGAAGTAGGACCACTCAACAAAATTTTTGCACAAGTGTGCCAAACACAAAAGGCACTTGTTCTTTTTAACTTATCATTGCAATGGTGATCTAACTATTTGGAGATGTTGCTCCAACAGCCATGGTGTTCTTTTTATCCTTCAAAGACAATATGTTGAGTAAACTAGGAAAAATGAAATCCTGGTCAACTTAATGAAAAGCACGCTTGCTTGAAGTAAATCGCCTTGAAAAACAAAATAAGTTGATTGTTCTTTTTATTTTCCCAAACAAAGTGTGGATTGTTATTTTTAACTTGAGTTGATGCAAGGAAATGAAAACTTGTTTTGTTAGTTTTAGGCACCAAAATGAAGTCTGTAAAGTTGATTTTTAAGCACCAAAAAGGAAGTGTTCAAGTTGCCTATCTTGCATGAAAAACAAAGCTTGTTTGTGAGTTTTTAAAGAACCAAAATGAAGTGTTTCAAAATGATTTTTAACTTTACAAAAAGAAAAGTAAATTAATAAAATGGGTTAGTTCAAAACTTGCACAAGAAACAAACAGTCAGAAAAATCTGCATACATGGTGGGCCTCTATAAGCCTAAGAAAAATTAATTTTTTGGTTACAAGGCATTTTTTTCAACGCTCTATTACAATAGCACTACTTTGTGTCAGAACAGAAGCACTACTTGACACAAAAGCATGACAGTAAGGACAAAAGTGCTAAAAGAATTTTTTAATACAAAAAGCCAAAAGTGCTAAAACGGGAACAAAAGCGCTACTAAATGGTCAATAGTGCTATACTATAGACAACATCGCTAAGTCTGGGACAATAGCGCTATTGTAGAAATAATAGCGCTAAAAGACCAACTTGCGATAGCGCTAAAGTGCGAACAAAAGCGTCGAAGTGCGACCTGTGTGTCAAGTAAAACAGTCAAAAAAGTTAGTATTTCAAAAAGGTTGCTCTTCGAATCACATTGGGTTCACCAAATGATGCTCTGCAAAATGGGGTATGTTAGACAAAAACCTGTGGTTGTATAACACATAAGAAACACAAGAAACCAAGAGAAATGTTAGTGTTAATCAACCAAAGACTAATCTAAGCAGGCATACCAAGAGAGACACTAAAAACAGAGTAAAGCATTTAACTATGAAAATAAATGCAAGAAGACATCTCCAAATGTCTTCTACCATGCTTGTAGCTCCTCCTCCCTTGTTCCTCTCCTCTCCAAGTTCCAAAATAGTGTAGCTCTCAGTAGTTTTTTGCACTATGGATGCCTTATGGAGGTTCAAGATGAAAGATGATTAATCTAAAATGTTATGCAAATGTGAGCAAGAGCTAAAACAAGAGATTATCTAATTAGCTAGTGTTGATTTTAAAACAAAAGAGTGAATATGATTAAAATGCTCTCTAAGAATGGCTATAATGTAAATGCATGCAAGTTTTTCAGGATCTGGATTATGAAGAAATGGGCTCTATTTATAGGAAAAATGGAGCAATGGATGGTTGAGATTGAGTAATCTCAACAAGGGTCAAGATTGAATGATATTCAATCCATGTGAGGGCTTTCAACCCAACCCCAAGATGACAAGTGTCAACATGAGATGGGTTGAGGAGAGAGAGAAGAAGCATTAAATGCTTGACATGACCTGAGGGTTAACTTGGGGGGTAGGGTTATGTTTGAGTTAGAGTCATCCATTGGATAAAGCTTTTACCCAAGGGGTAAACTCTTGTGTAAGGGTTAATTAATAACCAAGGGTAAAGATGAAGGTTGAGTTAGGGGTCAAAAGTCTCTAAACATGGGTGCAAGTGGATTTAACCATAAATGGTCATGTAAGAGCCATTAATGGTTTGGAAGACTTTAGAGGTTAGCCATTTGAAGACTTCAAGCCTTAAATGCTTTTCAAAGACTTTGGAGTCTTTGAGAAGTGACTCCAAGTTGCTTAGGAATGTGACAATATTTAGGGGATGGATTAGGCTAATTAGGAAGGCGTTAGAAGAAACTAGAAGGGGTTTAGAATTGCAAGTGGGTTTGGTGGGTGAGGGAAAATAGGATTTTTATTAAAATAAAATTCATTTATTTCAACAAATAAGTGCAAGTTGCATTTTTAGGAAAATGCAAGTTGGGGGGATTTAATGATTTAAATAAATGTTTTATTTAATTTATTTAAAAGAGGAAAGGGGATTAAATTGAATAAATAGGATTTATTCATTTAATTGATTGTGAATTTGGTTTAATGAATTAATTAAAATAAATTGAATAATTTATTTAATTAATAGGAGAATGTTTGAAGATGAATTAATTAAGTGTTAATTTAATTAACTGATGGCTAGTGGATTTTTAATCAAATAAATAGCAAATATTCATTTAATTAGAATGGATAGATTTATGTGACTACACAAAATGAAAAGTACAATTTATGTTGTGTGGTGTCCAACCAATGTTTTGTATGTAGAACATATTCATTAGGCCCAATCCTATGTTTAATGACATCTCTACTATTTGATGATGGACGAGTATGATCATTTTAAAATGTAGTGATCAGGTTCCTAACTCCATCTTCAATCCTGTCAAAACGAGGAGCTCTACACATTATTGCCCAATTGCCTTCCAATATACTATCGTCCAAATTCAATCTCCTTTTCACATAATGGGATATTGTCTTCCTACTACTTGAGCCTCCGCTTGACGTATAAGAGAGTATGAGAGAAAGAGATAGAGAGACTAAACATATTTAATCACCTATGAAGACTAAAATGATCTAGAGAGAGAGAAAGGTCCTAAAAATATTTAATTACTCTTAAGAAGACTAAAAGGAGAGATAGAGAGAAGATGTCCATACTTGTTTGACCTTGGCTTGACCCTTCTCCAACTTATGTATCTTGAGCTTCTACTTGATCTTGTGCTTGACCTACAAAGAGAGTATGAGAGAAAGAGTTTTTAATAAACTTTAAGAAGACTAAAAGGAGAGAGAGAGAGAGAGAGAGAGAGAGAGAGAGAGAGAGAGAGAGATATATCTAGTCTTAAGTAAGGGGATAGATCCTAAAATTCTTTAATCATTATGAAGACTTGAATAAAAGAGGGGGGAGAGAGATAAATAGATCCTAGAAGTCTTTAATAGCCAAAGTTAAGAAGAGTAAAAGGAGAGAGAGAGAGAGAGAGAGAGAGAGAGAGAGAGAGAGAGAGAGAGAGAGAGAGAGAGAGAGAGAGAGCTAAGGTGATTAGGGAGAGAGAGAAAGATCCTATAATTATTTAATCACATAAGACTTGAAAAAAAGGAGGGAGAGAGAAAGAGAGAGTGTGTGTCTTGGAGAGATTATTTAAGTACAAAGGTTATTAGGGAGACAAAGAGAGAAAGATCCTAAATTCTTTAATCACGTAAGACTTGGAGAGAGAGAGAGAGAGAGAGAGAGAGAGAGAGTCTTAAGGGGAGAGATTATTTAAACTTACTAAGGTGATTAAGGGGGGAGAGAGAGAGAGAGAGAGAGAGAGAGAGAGATCTTAAAATTCTTTAATCTCAATGTAACACTTGAATAAAAAGGGAGAGACTAGAAACTAATTGTTCACCTAAGAAGACTAAAGTGTGTGTGTGTGTGTGTGTGTGTGAGAGAGAGAGAGAGAGAGAGTCTTAAGGGGAGAGATTATTTAAACTTACTAAGGTGATTAGGGAGAGAAAGAGAGAGAAAGATCTTAAAATTCTTTAATCACAATGTAACACTTGAATAAAAGGTGAGAGAGAGAGAGAGAGTCTTATGGGGAGAGATTATTTAAGTACTAAGGTGATTAGAGAGAGAGAGATCCTAAAGTTATTTAATCAAGTGAATAAAAGGGGAGAGAGAGAGATAGAGAAATAAACTTTTAAATCACCTAAGGCTTGACTATAGATAGAGAGAGAGAGAGTCTTAAGTAAGGGGATAGATCCTAAAATTATTTAATCACTATGAATACTTGAATAGAAGGGGGGAGAGAGAGAGAGAGAGAGAGAGAGAGAGAGAGAGAGAGAGAGAGAGAGAGAGAGAGAGAGAGAGAGAGAGAGAGAGAGAGAGAGAGAGAGATCCTAAAATTCTTTAATCACATAAGACTTGAAAAAAAGGAGGGAGAGAGAAAGAGAGAGTATGTGTCTTAAGGGGAGAGATTATTTAAGTACAAAAGTTATTAGGGAGACAGAGAGAAAGATCCTAAAATTCTTTAATCACATAAGACTTGAAAAAAAGGGGAGAGAGAGAGAGAGAGAGAGAGAGAGAGAGAGAGAGAGAGAGAGAGAGAGAGAGAGAGAGAGAGAGAGAGAGAGAGAGAGAGAGAGAGAGAGAGTGAGAGAGAGAGAGAGATAGTCTTAAGGGGAGAGACTAAAACTACTTGTTCACCTAAGAAGACTAAAGAGAGAGAGAGAGATAGAGAGAGAGTCTTAAGGGGAGAGATTATTTAAACTTACTAAGGTGATTAGGGAGAGAAAGAGACAAAAATATCATAAAATTCTTTAATCACATAAGACTTGAATAAAAGGGGAGAGAGAGAGAGAGAGAGAGAGAGAGAGAGAGAGAGAGAGAGAGAGAGGGCCTCAAGTAAGGAGATAGACCCTAAAATTCTTTAATCACTATGAAGACTTGAATAAAAGGGGGGAGGGAGATAAATAGATCCTAGAAGTCTTTAACAACCTTTAAGAAGACTAAAAGGAGAGAGAGAGAGAGAGAGAGAGAGAGAGAGAGAGAGAGAGAGAGAGAGAGAGATGCTGAGGTGATTATTTAAGTACATGTGAAATGTTTTTGCATACATGGTCATGTTATTAAGTCATAATAAAACCTATTATATCATAATAGGTTCTATTATGTCATAATTAAGATAGGTATTATCGCATATAATAGGTATTAATATCACATAATAGGTCCTAATATCACATAATATAGGTTTTAAGGGGACTCAAGTATAATGTGAAATATTTTTGCATACACTTGAAAACAAAGAAGACACAATATTTGTTTGTTTGAAAGTGTTTGATTGTTTTGATCATGCAAGCACAAATCCTAGGGCTGGACGGGACAATAGTTGTTGAATCTCACTTGGGGGGTCACCCCGAGCTACGTAATTCAGAGTGGATACTTAGGTGGTTGACCCCACTGGCTCCCCTCCACGACACTCACTTCTTCAGGACAGCCAAGCACCAGTCCCCACGAAAACTCCCCATGGTGAACTTTGTATCTCTACTAAGAACCATAAGAATGTGAGCCAATTCAGAGGTCTGACCTCCTGCGCTAACAACTAGAAGGTTTTTGGCTTCTAACACAAAAGGTGTCTAGTAAGGGCATCATCCAGGTGGGCATAGATACAACAAGTTAACATCGCTATGCCATTCCAACACCCGTTTCTTGCAACTTTCGTTACAATCACTTTTATTTATAGTGGTTTGGAAGAGCTTGGCTTTATCTTGTTACCACTTTGAGTTGTTCCCTCTCACCGATCCTTAAGGGATACTCGGAAGGCAAGCCCCTTTCTAAGGATAAAACATAAAGAGCCTATTGCTCGAGACACAAAAGACAAGTTTGTTAATTTTAGAGCACCAATTGAAGTGTTTGCTAAACTATAAAGCCACATGGTTTCAAAATCTAAACTAAAATATATTTATGGATTATCTAAATTAAATTATAAATTGGAAAGAGAGGGGTCCTAAAGATCTAAATTTTAAATTAAAACCACAAATAAGGTTACTAGGGAGAGAAAGAGAGAAAGATCCTAAAATTCTTTAATCACATAAGACTTGAATAAAAGGGGACAAAGAGAGAGAGAGAAATAGATCTTAGAAGTCTTTGATAACCTCTATGAAGACTAAAATCAAAGAGAGAGAGAGACTAAATAAACCTTTAAATCACCTAAGAAGACTAGCGCGCGCGCGCGAGAGAGAGAGAGAGAGAGAGAGAGAGAGAGAGAGAGAGAGAGAGAGAGAGAGAGAGAGAGAGAGAGAGAGAGAGAGAGAGAGAGAGAGAGAGAGAGAGAGAGAGAGAGAGAGAAGGGACTAAAACAATTTAATATTTAGTAATCTAAAAAGACTAAAGAGAGAGTCTTAAAGGGAGAGAGATACTAAAAATATTTAATAATCACCTAAGAAAACTAAAAGGGAGGGAGAGAGAGAGAGAGAGAGAGAGAGAGAGAGAGAGTACCTTTTTTTTTAATTTCATTAATTTAAGTGGGTTGGTGAATTATAAATTATAAAGATGCATACCTCTTTTCTTCATATGATATATTGCCAATTCTCGTTCACTACTTTTTTCTTCCGTTTCTGATGAATACTTTTGCGTAGCCTTATTTACCCTATCCTTTTATTTCCCATCTCCTTCCTTTCAAAAAATGCCTTTTGAAAATTCCACAATAAGAAAATTCACTTTAAAATGCCTTTTTTGTGAAAAATGTGAATTAATCTTCGAATTTGATATGTTAAAAAAAAAAAGCATCTATATTTTTATGAGATCGTTCATAACAAAAAAAAAAAATTGGCCGACAGGGGTTTCTATCGAACGTCAACAGTTAAAACAGGCCATGTTCGATAAAAAGTGGTCATTATAACAAAATTTGTGTTGGGGGGGTTCGATTGAACCCCCTTCGATAGAACATATGTTCTATCGAACGTGCTTGGTTTTGGACTCCCCCCAAGCCTCTCATGGGTTTTGCATATTTTTGGCCTTTGAAGCTCAAATTGGGGGCTCAAATGGACGAATTTTGACAAACCCAAATACATGATAGTAGTACTCGAAGAAAGATTTCTAATGACTATTATTTTAATATATAAAGAGTTTATTATGATTTATTTTTTCTAGATTAACTAACGATAGGTTTCATACCGAACAACAACTTTCGAGTTCAACAGTTATGAAAAAATAGTAAACAAGTGAAAAAAAATTCTGAAAAATTATTTGTGCACTAGGTATTGAAGTCCTCTTTCCAACCAAAAAAAAATTGAATTTGGATACATACGCAACAAATTATGATTAACCAAATGAACATATGTCAAAATTACAGTTAACTCGACTTCAAAACTTAATAAAATATATATTGAAGATAATCTTATGAAACAAATTGGAAACATTAGATATGGATGTCACAAAACTAAATTTGAAAGAATCACATTCATATCTATTTTAGAAAAAAAATTATGTCGTACCAAATGAGTATCACTCTTTAAAAATGTTGTTTTTTGTAAAAAACTAGTTTTCGAGGGAGATAGAAAAATGAAAATAAATTGATTCAAAAAAATATATTTAGAATCTACACACAAAATGTCACAAATTACTAGTTCACATCATCTGCAAATTCCTTATGGTTTAGCAGTAATAAGCGTCCGAATGTGAGGTTTTTTCTGAAAATGAAAATTGAAGTGTCAAAGTTAGCAAAAAAGTGTAATTTTATTGTCTAAAGATTGTAAATCAATGGTAGATTCTATACATTTGTGGTATATTTGAAGGTTATTTAGAAAGTTCATTAGTTTAGATAATTTATTCTATAAATTAATAGATTATTTCTTCAAATTGGCTAATTATTTGTAAGTTTTGGTCAATATTAGTTATCCACTATTGCATCTATAGAAACATTTTGATCTGTGAATATCTTTGCGGATTTAATTTGTTTAGAATATACTATGTATTGCTTTGTTGTCTCTGGTTTGGCTCTCAGTTTTGTGCACGTTTAAATTAGCTTCATCTAAGAAAATTGACTCAAAGTTTGACTATAATTTGAAATGTTTTTGCAAATCAACTTTGGCATCAACATGCAACAATTTGGTGTTATTTTGATGTTTTGGCCTATAATAAGGCATGGATCCTTATCTTTATTTTTAATTTTATTGAATCACTTATGGCATTATCTATTATGTTAGAAAGGCTTGGTCAACATTATTTTTGGCACATCAACTTTCAAATAATTATTAATTTCTATCTTTAAATCTACAATTGAGCCTAATAGAAGTCAATCTAGGAAAGGAAGAGGTGTGCATATTTTGTTGGTAGAATTTTTGACATTGAATTACAAAAAATTATCATTTTAACCTCCAATTCGATGTTGAAATTTAGCTTCTGATCCATAGATATGGAAATTTACTATTTGGCACTAATTTTAGTATGGATTTTCCTTACACTTCTGTGCATTTTAGCAATTTATATTTGGCAAGGAAGGCACACATCTTGTTTGGTGCTTCTTGTGGCATATTTGTCTACACATTTGGATAGAAATTTGTGGTGTTTGATCAACAATTTTCCTAGTATTATTGGCTCTCATTTGTTGTTTTCATTTTTCTTAGTATTCTTCACTAAATTTCACGTTATTTGCATATGATAGTACTAGGTTATTACATTGTATTATTATAGAAAAAATTATAGTATGGCCTAATCCACTCTCAAAATTTATCTAATTAATTAAGGTCCTCTCATGAATTTTCATTTGTTTTTATAAATCATGTATGTTCACATGTCCTAATTTAGATTCACCAACTTCTAAGAGTTTGATTTCAATAATAAAAATAGTTTCTTGTCCTTGGTACTTGTACTTCATGTTTTCTAATTTGGTAATTAGGAAGGCCATTTAAGAAAGGAATTCATGTTGATTTTAATAATATAAATTAGAGGGATGTCTATGTTTGAATAAACATATATATATTTTCAATAAAGAACTCATGAAATGAACATGGATTTTTATTTAAAACTATTTATTCTAATAGATACTTAAGAGAACAAATAAAAATAGAAAACTTTAAGCTTAATGTTATAGTTATTTGTGCACACCGTATGTATAATTTATAAATGGATGACAATCTTTATGTGTGGAAGAAAATTGATGTTTTAGGTCTAAATCACAAATAGAAGAATATACTATAGGTGGGCATAGATTGAGAATATGCTTGGGCTATGAAGATGAATGTGAAAATGCAATAGTTAGATACCTTCCCTCAACAAAAAAGCCCTTCAAATCCCTTATATAGTATGTTATATGGACTCCAATGTATTTCAAGCCATGTTTAGGAAAATTTGGATTTTGTAGGGTCAGATATAAGACATATCAAAGCTAGTAAATATTTTAATTTTGAAATTGTCTAAAACTAAATGTGTTCTAGGACTTGTTAGACATAATTGATATGTTGATAATAATAGGAATTTCTATCTTGCCAAAAATATCTTGAGGATTGATCCTTACTTCAATATTAATGACCCTTCAAAATGTTGATAAAATTATCTTCACCAAATTCAAAAGGATTGAGTTGAACACCTTTGTTGACTAGTGATCAATGAATGTCCTTGTTTTTTTATGAATAGTGAGCTTCATGGAACTCTTCAATGAATAGCCCAAATGTTAAATTATTATGTATATTATTTGATCAATTTTTAACTTGATTCTAGAACCATTTAATCATTCAAATGAAGTTTTAAGAAACTCAGTTGAAAATAAACATTTGGACTAAGTAAGTGATAAAGGAAAATTTCTTAGTTTATATTGGTCTGGTTAATAGAGTAAACATTGATTCAAATGAGAAGTTTACTTTTGAAGCTAACATGTTGACCTAAATCATAAGAAACTTGACATGACATTATAGAAAATGACTTAAATACACATGTCATTTTAATAACAAAGTTCTAAAAAAAATTGAGGTAAAAAAAAGGACAACAATATATAAGATGGTTTACAAGAGAAATTTATTGAGTCATGAATGAGAGGATCATATCTTCTGTAAGACCAAGTAAAATCAAATATTTTGTGTAACCATGCATATTTTATGTCAACTGTAACATAATAGGGTAAAAGCACAAAGTTGTGTCATGTTTCAGGCTAACTTATCAGCACAATTGAATGTAAGTAATTCTAACTAAAAATTAATTTTAGTCAAACATATGGTCTATATAGATTCATTATAGCTAAGTTATATATGGGCCACAACTTTTCCAATTGGAAGTGTCTCCTAAATGTATATTTTATACTACTTTTGGTCTAATTACAAAAAAAAATAAAACTCGATGTTTCAACAACTCCTACTCTTATAAATAATATTTTTTTTGAAATGTAAAAATACCCTTTTATAGATCAATAAGTGAATTTTCCAAAATATATATCTTTTAATATTTTAATTAGTTTTTATGTTTTATATTTTATTTTTATTAAAAGTAGGTCATCAACACTAAAATATAAGGTTGATTATCTTGTCAAAGAAAAATACTAAAATTTATTTAAAAAAATTGAAAAAAATAAGATGCAGTAGAAAAAAGAATCTATGTCAAGATGATATAATTCATTTATGATTTGGATAAATAATTCAGAAAAAAGGTGGTGGGAATTGGAAACAGTTATATTTGAGCACACGCAACTTTTCAAATTTAATGAAAAATATATATTTATATAAAATAGTAAACAATATATCCATGCACTAAAGTTTCAAGTTATCAACATACAAAAAAAAAATTCAAGAAAAAAAAGTGAATTTTACTAAATAAAGTGTGGTGGCTTGTATAACTTCAATTTCAGCATTTTTTCAGCAACTAAATTATAGTGTTTACTTTATAAAAAACTATATTCAAACAATTTTTTAAATTTTTGTTAAAATTATAAATTTAAAATAGACATAAGAATTTAAATTTGATTAGTTTACATCATTTCAAATTTCAAAACATATATTTCACTTTCTATTGATTTAATTTAAAAAGTTGAATCAGCATTGGCCATTTCCTTTATAAAAGTGTGACACGGCTTTGTACTTTTACCCAATATATCAAAGGAAAGATCAGAATCAGTTATATCCAAAAATTTCTCTTACAGGAGAAAAAAAAAATTTCCATATTCTTGTTTGTTTGTAATATTTGGACCTTACACAAAATCTAGTTAAGTATCCATGGACAAGTGTAATCTATGACATCAAATTCTATATGTCAAGTTTGTGTCCTATGCTAAGTTCTCATTGTAAAATTTGGAGGTCGTGTTGCTTGGTGAAAATTATTTCCATGATCTAAATATCTCCATAGCTAGTTGAGAATTTCAAGGGATAATATATGCATGTATGGGGTTCATTTGTTAATCTATTATTTTTTCTTAGTACTTAACTATCATAGTATTTCTATGAGCTTTCTAAAGTCTTTGAAGACCTCTTTATAAATAGCATGTTATATTTTTGTGATTAGTTATGCATTGCTATAGTATACTTGATTGCATAAAAAATTAGGAGTCTTTGTATAGCATCTAATAAAATTGCAACTAAATTGGTGTGATTTTAGCTATCTGTCTAGTTTTGTATTTTGAATTTATGAAGGTGTTTGTATTCTTCTTTAGATCTTGACATTATTATGTAAAAAACTAAGGCTTTGATCATTTTTAGTAAATGATCATATTCTTTATTAAATCTCCTCATATTATTCCTTGTAGGTTAGTTCATGTTAGGTTCTACTGGTATACACAACTTAGTGATCTTTTATTCTACCTCCTATTATAAGATTCTACATTTTTTGTCTAATTCAAAGAGTTACACATGTAGGGTTTCTAGGTAGCACATGAAGTAAGGAAAGCATAAGATGTCATCCTTTGGAAATATGATTTTTTTTGTACCTTAAATTGTATATGTAACCTTTTAAATATGAGTACATGGATTAATAAAGAAATGCTATTAAAACCCTTTAAAAAGGAAGAGGAATAATTACCAAAGAAACTCTTGTGGAAGGGTATAATGGTTTGGGAAACACCTCTTAAAATGTTATATAAAGCATTCATTCGAGACATGAGAAAGGGAATGGATATCATTCAAAGAAGGTGGTGATTTGGTGAGATATGGACATCAAAAGAGGATGGCACATAGAGTGTGTCTAACTCAAGATATAGAGAACACTTGGGATTATCCTAGCCAAGGATTTGATGCTCTTGCATGGTGCATGCATGCACATTATATGCTTTTAAACAAGTTCTCCAAAGTGTGTCATAGCTATGAGGACCAATACATTACAATCTTCCTAGTTCAAGAGAGACCATCCCAAATGCTCTTATTCAAATAAGTATTGAAAACCAGTAATATTAAAATATATTAGAAATTATGATCATGATGTTGATTTGATTGAAACATATAGCTATTTTATTCAATTTTCCACATCAGTTATTTATGTTAGAATTCTTATAAATTAAAACATGTTTGGTGTATTTTGTTGTTATCCATTTCTATTTTGATAACATTACATATTGCAAATTATGTTTTCTAATATTAATCATATTTAAATTTGTTGCAAATACTTAATTAAATCTTAGAGAAAAGTAGCATTACAATTTAGATACCATGACTTAATCAAATTGTTTAAAATTTTAATTAAGACTTTGAAAAAAAATTACAACAATTAACATAGATTCTAACATATGAACCCATTAAAAAAAAAGATCCAATAAACCCCACCAAAATTTAAACCTAAACCAAACCTTACATTCATAAATGCATCATCCCATTTATAATGCACAAACTTTATCCTCTAATTATGCCAAAGCAACCAAATAAAAAATGGTATGTAATCCTTCAAAATCAATAACAACATAATGCATCATCTCATTTAGAAAGCACAAAATAAACCCCACCAAAATTTAAAATAAAACCAAACCTTACATTCTTAAATGCATCATCCTATTTAGAAAGCACAAACTTTATCCTCTAATTACCCCAAAACAACCAAATAAAATGAGATCTATAATCTGACATCCAAATCCATAACAACATTTTTTCCAAATTTTCATTAGACACAAACGTTGAAGAGGCCAACAAAACAACCATATATGCATTACCAAACTAATATTTTTGTCAACATTATTTATGTTAGGATTTGTATTGTACCATCCAAAACTAAAAATGAATTCATTTCATGTGTAGTGGGTTTCACAAAATGGTCAATCAAATTTTTTCAACTTTCCCATCTTTAAAATAGATGAACTATAAGTAATTGTTTCTTAATATCTTACTATTTTTTTTATTTTATTTTTTGTCGGTTACTACCCATCTTTAGATCATTATTTTCCTATCATTGATATTGGAAGCACAAATCTAAGCTGATAACTCTTCAACTAAAAGTTACAGATCGAAGGGTATCCATCCACCAAAACTGTTTAGGACACAATTCTGACATCATCCCTTGTTTAATGCATTCTAAAAGATTTTAATATCAAAAAACATACCATCACTTTCAATAATCATAAATTATATCTTTTAATTTTTTAAATGTAGAAAAAACTGACATGATTGACAATTAATGAATTTTATTCACATGAGAATTATTTTCCATTAATTCAACAATACATACAATTTCGTGCGTTCAATTGTATAATTCAGCTTTGCTTAATACCCCACTAACCAAAACAATAAGAAATAAAAAGCGCTTTCTCAAGACTTCAAAAATTGAACAATAAACAAATTCCCCCCTGCATACAGCATTCCTCCAAGGTTAATAACTTGTTTTAAACATACAGGATCTCAAAAGAGCCAAATTGATTCGGAATTTGCTTTCATTTGCCCGTATAAATACCTTTTACAGCCTCAACAGACGATTCAAAAGTAGCAGTTCAATACAGTCGTGCAGTTAGCCTTTTCAGTTTTCTCAAGGTTTCCGATTCTTCGCCTTGGTTCACTGGAAGTATATACCCATTCTCTATTTCACAAGAGGTTGGCAACCAACTGAAATCTTTTGCACTGTATATTTGTTTTGGGTTGGTAACCAGAATCGTATATATATACTTTCCTCCTGCCCAACTGAGATCTATGGTCTGGGAAGGTCTGCCCTCAACCATGTACTTGGAACCATAATCTTCACCGTCAACCATAGCGCATAAGATGACTGCACTTAGCGACTGTTGCATTTTCTCTGATAATAACTGGAGCCCAGTGTATGCTTCTTCTCTGGAATGAAATTCAATTAAAGCATCAGCTATACTGGAATGAGATTCAATTAAAGGGTCACCTATAACCGACATTTCATCTTCATCGGCCTTTAGGAAGGATGTGGGTGCTTTACTCACAAACGTAGACTCTGACGATTCCTGAAATCACGGGACAATGGAAACCAAAAACAGAAGATTTAGATGTATTTTATTTATTTACATTTGAAGAAGTGACGACAAATTCAATTATCTGCATTGAGTACCTCAGTTACAGTTGAAGAACTAGCTATATCCGTCATTTTAACTGTACTTAGAAAGGATGTGACTGCTCTCCCCGTTACTGTTGTTGACTCTGAAGAAAGTACCTGAAATCACGGTACATCGGAAACCAATAAAAGAATATTTTAGAAATATTTTGTTCAAAGACATTAGAACAAGTAATGACAGATTCAATTATCTGTATTAATTCATTTAGTAATTCAAATTCATGTAAAGCATTAGCTATATCTATCAATTCATTTGCCTTTGGACGGGCTCTCCCCGTTACTGCTGTAGACTCTGACGAAATTTCCTGAAATTACGATACATTGGAAATGAAAACGAGAAGATTTAGAAATATTTTGTTTATAGATACTAGAACAAGTGATGACAGATTCAGTTATCTGCATTGAGCACCTGAAAGTCATCTAAAGCACCAATTATACGTGCCATTTCAGCTGCCTTTGGAAAGGATGGAGCCGCTTTCCCCATTACGACTGTAAACTCTGATGGCAATTCCTGAAATCACGGTTATTCGGAAACCCAAACCAGAAGAGTTACAAATATTTTGTTTAATGGCATTAGAACAAGTAAATAAGGAGAAATTTATTTATCGGCATTCTGTATATACCTGCAACTCACTAACGCAGCTCAGTATAGCACCATCTGAAAGAATCATATACTTCAATCCCTTCAAGCATTCTAAACCTGTTATACTGTGCAGCTTCGGACAACACGTAATGGTAATGTTCTCCACCAAGCTTAATTCTTCAATACCTATTATATTTTCCAGCTCCTCACAGCACGTAATCTTGGTCCTCTCCAGCCATTGGGAATTACTAAGATTTGGCAACTTTTCTATCTCCCAACATCTCTCTACGCTTAACATTTCAAGTTTGGGCAGATCATCGGCCCGTACTTCAGTCAACCTATCACATTGGATCAACTCTAAACATCTCAATGTTTCTAGCCCTGATAAATTTACTTCAATTAAATCTTCCATCTGTTTAAGCTTAAGAGATTTGAGAGAAGGACCACTAATTGAGACCTTGGATGTGTGCCCTATATGAGACAGAGTTAAGGATTCAAGGCTAAGCTTAGAATCAGTTGTCTCCTTGCTAGGGTAAGCTATTTCCCCATTTATATACAAACCCGACAAACCCAATGTTTTAAGACAGTTAAGTGTTTCTACACAATCCACGAAGGAATCCCATTCAATCATAATATCTTTCCTGTTTTCTTGAGACTCTAGTTGGAGAACCAGACTTTCTAGCCTACTTAACATTCCTAATGAATTTGAAATTTCCTTCCAATTTCTCCGAAGCATCGCCTTTTCCATCCAGCCACAGTTGGTAAATTTGCAAACCAGCTCTTTTAGCTGCAAGGGGGGGCCCTGGAATTTACAGTTTTTCGTTTCAAACTATTGCTTTTCAATGATAATGAATATGCGCAAAATTATTTGAAAAAAGAAGAAATAAATAGTAATACCTGGGGGCCGTCCCACAATTTCCGGGGTAATCTTCCTCGAATCCTTAAACCCTCCAACTTTTCCAGGGGAATCCATGAAGGAATGCTCTCGCTTCCATTAAGCTCAAGCCATTGTAGATTAGTTGATTTTTCTAAATTTCCAATAAAATATGTAATGGACTTGTCCGAAATGGACTCGTCATTAATGGAATTGAAACATCTGTGGCGTTGCTCCTGAGCTTGTTCAAAGATGGCTTTGAATGTCGTCAAGGCCTGCATTCCATTTCAAATTAAATGTCTGCCGAGAAGGTTGTTCAAATTAAAGCTAAACGTTCCAAATACTTTGAAAGTGGAAAAGTAAAAGAATGAAAAAAAGACACTTTGCAAATACACCTCATATTCAGGGTCTAGAATCTTTCCAGCATCTGCCATTTCTCTCCCCAAGTCTCGGAGGTGATTATGCATTTTGAAAACAAAAGCAGCTGACTCTTCATCAGTAATTTCGTTCCAACAATCTTGTTTTATCACCTCAACGAGACATTTATCTCTCAGTATCTGAAGTGCATGTTCCACATTCCACCCAGAAGCCTTCCATATTCTGGTAGCTATAGTCTGGTCTTTCTCTGTGAAAAAGCACGCTATGTCCATAAAAATTTGTTTTACCTCCTCTTCCAGCGAATCATAGCTTATTTTAAGTCTATTTTTAATTTTATCGGGTAACCTTTTCCTATATTCAGCCAATTCTGACTTCCAACCTTTCTTGGAACTATCTGAAACATGTTCACCCAATGCTTGAAGAGACAGGGGTAAGCCGCCACACTCTTTCACAAAGCACTCGACTAAATCCTTGTCCCCGTCTTCATGATCTGTTTTATGGAATGCATGCCTACAGAAGAGCTGCCGGCTATACTGTTGATCCATTCCCTTCACCTTATAACGAACACGAATCCCAGCCTCTATTAGAATTCTCTCGTCACGGGTTGTGATAATGACCAGGCTATTTGAATTGAGGGTATCTATGGACAATAAGGCATCTAACTGGCTCTTTTGGTCAACATCATCTATAACTAAAAGGAATCTCAGAGAGGGTTTCCTTCCCAGACAACGCTTGATATATCTGATTCCTTCTTCTGTACTAGAAATTTTACGAAAATTTTGGTAAAACAGATCATCCAAGAGCTTAGTCTGCAAAGAAGTCAAATCACCGTTTACAGATGCTTCCCGCACACCGAACAAAGAACATGATCTCACGTATTTGGAACGCTTTCGATTGAACAATTCATTTGCGAGAGTGGTCTTGCCAGACCCTCCCATTCCGTAGATGCCAATTATATTATCCTTCAATCCCCTCTCTTGCTGGCAGTGCTTTTCGAAATCTTCTACAAACTCATCAAGTCCCAGCTTTGGATTTTCTACCTCTTTCTTCACAACGGACAATATGCTTTTACACAGCAAATCCGCATCACTGAAAGTTTGAAAGCAAAACACAAATTCAATTTAGAAAAAGCTCTTATTAATGGGCTCTTCCCAAATAAGATACTAAACAGGCAAAGGATGGGCTCTTCCCAAATAAGATACTAAACAGGCAAAGGCTGATAGACTAAATGAACTAGTCTTTAGGAATTTAATTTTCACAAATATAGAAAACTAAAAATGGAAAGCTTGAAGATGTCCGACAGATTCTGTTCGCTGATAGCGTAGCCGTTACTTGCATGAAATTAGGGTATCATTTGGTCTTACTTTCCTATGATTTTCTGTAGGATGATAGACAAAACCTATACTAAATACAAAAGGATTTTTAGATTAACTGAACAATTTTTTAGAGAAAACAATCTAAATATCTAGAAAAAAAATTATTGATGGAAAAAGCACAGGAAGATGTGTTACTTATTCTGTCCGTTGAGTTCGTAACCCCTGATCCCTGCAACGTTCTGGAGGCATTCTTTCCACTGTTGAATGTCATGACTAGGATATCTGCCCTCATGTTTGGAAAATGCCTCTTTAACTTTATTTTTGATGTAGCGGAAGTCTGAGCGGCAGTCTGAAGGCTGAACATGGTAAAACAGGGGAATAATTGTAGCCTTGGTTTTAAAAATCAAAGCTAGCTCAACTAGGCACGAAGCAGACTCTGCATATCCCGGTGATAAGATGGTTATGTGCACTGCGGCAGAGGATATGGCATTATTTATGGTGGAAGGGAAGGAATTTCCCAATTCAAGCTCCTCAGAATCTAGAAATGCCCGGATCCCAGCTTGCCTTAGAGTATTGTAAAGCTGCCCAGCCAGACTCGTTTGGACGTCTGATCGTCGATGGTTGATGAATACATCAAACTGATCTGTAGTCAAGGAGGATTTTCTATTTACATCAGGAGATTCTGGTTCCTGTTCTCTTCCACGGAATGATGAGGTAGACTCCACAAACTGTTCTGTAGTCAAGGAGGATTTTCTATTTACGTCGGGAGATTCTGGTTCCTGCTCTCTTCCACGGAATGATGAGGTAGACTCCACAGGTTGAACACTGATGCACTGCCAAAAAAGGAAATAAATAAATTAAGAATGGAATTATAAGCAGTAGGGAGACTGGTAATGACTAGAAACGCCCTCTAGTTGAAAACATGCATGATGCAACAATTATAGAGATACAAATAACGGATAAAAAGTGGTCATATGGGCTGTGCTTCCACATTATCACCTACTAATCTGATTTCTAGTGTTTTCAAATTGGCTTTGTTCCCTATAGTGTCCCTACTAACCAGATACTATGCAGGCCATTATAGTTAGACTATTATGTCTTTGCCTCGCCTCGTCAGATTCAAAGTTGATCAAGTTACGAAATATAAGTAAACGATTCAAAGGTGTAGTATTCGAATCTTTGGCGAACTTGCCATCATGCTCTCTATCATTTTTATACTATTAAAAAAAATCAAATTTTAATTTTTTAAATAAAATAATTTTTTTAAAATATACTAAAAATCAATTGACTGTAATAACAATTAGCATATTAAATAAAAATATATTATTTTCTAAAATATATAAAACTAAATTAATAATATTTTTTTAATTTTGATTTACTTTTAAGATATCCAGTCTTAAATTAAACATAATTTTCACTTATAACTTACACTACTATCATCATGCTCATCACTACCATATTCTTCATCCTCGTCATCATACTCAGCCAAATCATCATAATCAGCGTATCCAGCCAAGTCATCATAGTCAACACAATGTTCATTATAATTCCGATCATCAGCATCTTCATCAACAGCATCATCATAGTCAGTATCTTTCCATTCGCTATTGCCAACACATAGTTGAGCAAATAGGCTTTGCAATATGTCGATGGTTTTGCTTTCTTCGCCTGCCTTCACTCCCATTAAAAACGCCTTGCCTATAATACAACTATCATTTGATGGCTTCCAGGAGTCATATTTTGACATCATTTCTTCATAAACCACACACATATATATCCACTTCCCATCACCACGAGAGAGAGATGTAGGTCTTAGGTAACGATACGAGTTCTTAAGCATAATCCTGCTCCCATTACAGATATCGCTCCCTATGCAAGGAAACCCATCAAGTATAGCGCAAAAGATGAATGTACTGAGAGAATGTTGGGTTTTTATATGAAACGAATGGATCATCTCCTCTACTCCATCTCCAAGCCCGAATTTACCATCTGTTTCACAGAAACCATCCGCCATAGACAAAGTGTTGAAAATTTTGTCTGCGTTTAAAAATAACATGGCCGATCTTCCTGTTAAGTCATCTTCATCTGCGATCACATCTGACATGGCCGGTCTCCCCACTAGAATTGTAAGCTCCCGGGGCAATCTCTGAAATCACAATGCTATCGCTAAATTATTATCAACAGTATACATTGAAAATCGAATAAAAAATATTCAAAATTACTTTATTTAGAGGCAACCCTTTCCCAAAATTTTAAAAAATAAAAATTAAAAATCGCAACTGAGCATCCAAATTAAAAGGAAAAATGGACAAACTCGTGACAGAATACACACATGCGTTTAGTACCTTCAAACTTTCTACGCTACTTATTATAGGACCATCTGAAATAATCATCTGATTCAATCCCTTCAATTTTTCAATACCCATGCCCTTTATATTCTGCAGCTTCGGACATCCAGTAACGATAATGCTCTCCAGGCATGATAAAAATTCAATGCCTTGTATATTCTGCAGCCTTGTACAACCCCCAATGAAGATTCTCTTCAACCCCTTCAGTTCTTGAAAACAAATTACATCCTGCAGCTTTCTACATGCCTCAATCCAGATTCTCTTCAATCCATTCAGTTGTTCAATAGCTTTTATGCTCTTGAGCTTTGGACAATATGCAATCCAGATCCTCTGCAATCCCTTCAATCTTTCAATAGCTGATATATCCTGTAGGTTCCGACAGCGACTAATATAGATACTCTTAAGACAACTGACAGACCCAAACTTTGGTAACTCTCGCATTCTCCGGCATAATTTTATTTTGGATATTTCAAGATTTACCAGATCATCATTACCCAATACATTTCTCAGCTTTCCACATCCCACCAGCATCAGGCATTCCAGTGTGCTTACCCCTGTTAAATCCACTTCACTTAGATCTCTCATAGAATAAAGCTTAAGAGATTTAAGGGTGGGACAAAACTGTCCACAAATTGAAACCATCCTTGTTTTGAGTCCATCACAAAGAGTTAAGACTTCAAGGTTTCTCATACAATAAGTTGACTCTCTCCTATTGCTTAAAGCAAATTTCCCTCCTAGCTGAAAGGACGTCAACTCTAAGGTTTTCAGATTGGTGAATTCTCCTACAGATTTTAGGAAGCAATTCCATGTGAAGAGTTTAGATCCAAAATTTAGCTGCAGGCTTTCCAGATATTTTAATTTTCCAAATGAACTCAGCTGTTGGTCTATATCTCTCATGCTCTTATCTTGTGTGAAGCCTGTATGATTAAGGTAACCAAAGGAGCAATGAAGCTCTTTCAACTTGAGTGGAACCTGGAATTTACAATCACTTTGGGTCAAACTGTTGTTTTTCATTAATAAAAATCTTACAACAAGGAACTATTTGCTGATGCTACCAAAATTTAATTTTTGATCAAAAAAAAGCATATACCAGTAATCTCGCAGGTGATACACCTTCAAGTCTCAAAGTCCGCAAATTTTGTAGAAAAAGCCATTCGGGAATATGCGGATCATCTTTATTAGAGTGAAGTTCAAGCCATCGAAATTCAGTTGATGTCCTTGAACTCTCCAATAACTATTCCATAGCAAGATTACTTGCATCATCCAAAGTACGACTGTAACATCTGAAACTTTTTCCTTCGGACCACGTGAGAATGTCTTGAATTCCCTTGATATCTCGCATTCCAATCTGAATTCAAATTCCTTTCGAGTTACAAAATGGTAATTCCAAGTTACACGTAAATATTTTAACAGCAAGAAAACAAACAATTTTCAAGTCGGAGCATGAATTTAAGGCAGAAAAAAACACATACAAGATCTTCAGGATGCCACAGCCGAGGAGGATGGTTCATTTCAGTATCTGCCATTTCTCTCCCTAAGTCGCGGAGATGATCATGCATTCTGAAAAAAAATGATGACTCATAATTGTCAATTATATCAGGCGAAGACACTGACCCAAAACCAAGAGTTATTTCAACAAGGCATTTGGCCTTGAGGGTCTGAAGTGCATGTTCGGCTCTCCAACCTGAAGCTTTCCATATACTTATGGCCCTCCTTACATCTTTCCCTATGAAACAGCACGCTATGTCCATAAATATCTGTTTTTCATCCTCTTCCAGAGCATCATAGCTTATTTTAAGAGTATCTCTTATGTCTTTGTGTAGCCTTGCCTTAAGAACATCTAACTGTAACTTCCAATAAGCCTTGTCACAGCCAAAAACGTGCCCGCCCATTACTTCAAGAGCAAGAGGTAAACCTCCACACGCTTTGACAAAGCCGTCTACCAAATTCTCAAATCCCTTTTTACAAGATGGTCTATGAAATGCATGCCAGCAGAAAACCAGTCTGCTATGCTCTAGATTCATTTCTTTCATCTTATAACGTACCCTTATTCCGGCATGTGTAAGAAGCCTCTCGTCACGGGTTGTGACGATCACCAAACTATTGGGATTGAGGGCATCTATGGGTAATAGGGCATCCAACTGATTTTGATGATTAACATCATCTATAACTATAAGGAAACTTGATTTGTGGCTCTCTTGAAGTTCATGTTTGATATAGGCAGCTCCTTCTTCTATACTAGAAACTGATAGATGTTTTTCAGGAAACAAATCATTGAGAAGCTTATTTTGCAGAGAAGTCAGCTTAGCTTTGACATGGTTTTCCCGCACATCAAACAAAAAAGACGATTTACTAAATTGTGAATGTTTGCTATTGAAAAAATATTTGGCGAGAGTGGTCTTGCCAGACCCTCCCATTCCAAAGATGCCAATTATTTTATCTCTCATCTGTCCATTTCTCTGGCAATGGCTGTGGAAATCATTCACAACCTCATCAAGTCCCACCTCATATTTTGCAACTTGAAGAGGAATTTTTTTTTTTTTGGCCTCCTTAATCACAGCAGACACGACGTCAAGACACAGCTTATTCAGGTCGCTGAGAATAGCAAAAGCAAAAACAAAACTATAATTAAAATGAAGTTGTAAGTAATTGAGGTCGTTTATTTTAATTTATAAGATTAAAAACGTTTATTGAATTATAATAGGCCTAGAGGCCAGAGTACAATACAGCACACAAAGCCGGAGCCTTAAAAGCAAATGCAGAGCAAGAAGCACATGTATAAATACTTGAAAGATAAACAGGAAGAGAACGACTAGTGGCACAACAGGACCTAATTTCTAATTAATCTTCAGAACTGTAGGAAAGTTCCAACCAGAAATCCAAATGCAAGAGCCAAGAATCAGAATAGGATGGGAAGTCTGTCAGCAAGGCTGGCGCTGACTACAATGCCTACCAAGAAAAATGAAAGATAAGGAATTTAAAACAAGCAATTGCCACGTAGAGGGAGAATGGGATGCATAAGAAAAATGTCTTAAAAGGTATTTGCCAACGCCATTAAGGCGTCCAAAGACAGCAGTCCCAGCGCTAGAAGGCAGACAATGTTCACGTTAGCTAAGAAAATAAATAAGCCGAAACGACACACTTCAGATCAGAATGTAAGCAATTTAATTTGTTCTTCTGAAAGCTGTCTAAGTCGTGCTTAGCCAGAATAAATCTCCACAGCAGTTTAGCCAACAGAATTTCATTAAAAATCTTAGTATCTTTAATCCCTAGGTACCCTCTTCACTCCTTCCTAATCCCCCCTAAAACTCGAGGCTAACAAATAGAATTTAAAATGATCTCGTGAACCTTTCCAGAGAAAGGCCCACACAATAGAGTTGATTTTAGTAAAAACCTTTTTCAGCAGCAGTGGATGAAAGCCGTCTTCCTTCCTACCCATCCCAAAAATTATTCAAGTGTTTTTTCAAAATTGAATTTCATAGCGATTTGTCATTCCTTCCATTAAAAAAGAGTGAAACCAGGTAAGAAACAGGAAAATAACCTTTCTTCTGAAAGAAAAACATCTGCAGAGAAAATCTTGTTCCATTTTTACTTTTATTAACCCAACACTTCTCTAGGGTTAAATATAAAAGCCAAAATTGTAAATGCAAAATGATTTTTAGACTAAATAAACTAGTATTTGCAAAAAAAATTAACAAAATACAGAAAAAAACCCATCGATGGAAAGCACATGATGGTGTCTTACTCATTCTGTCCGTTGAATTCGTAGCCCTTGATCCCTGAAACGTTCTGGAGGCATTCTTTCCACTGTTCAATGTCATGACTAGGATATCTGCCCTCATGTATTGAAAATGTATCTGCAACTCTATTTTTGATGTAGCGGAAGTCTGAAGGGTTAACATTGTAAAACAGGGGAATAATTCTAGCCTTGGTTTGAAACATTAAAGCTAGCTCAGCTAAGCACCAAGCAGATTCTACATATCGCGGTGAGAAGATTGCTATGTGCACTCCGGCTGAAAAAATGGCATTCCTTATGGCAGAGGGGAAAAAATCTCCCAGTTCAGTCTGTGGAGGGTCTAGATATGCGCGGATCTTAGCTTGGTGTAGAGAATCGTAGAGCTGCCGAGCCAGAGTTTCTTTGACGTCTGGGCCTCGATGGTTGATGAATACATCATACTGATCTGTGGACAAGGCGGATTTTATCCTTTTGTTGGGAGGTTCAAGTACAAAAAATGGATCGGGTTCCTGCTCTCCTCGACCAGATGTCGAAGTGGAAGCCATTAACAGAAAAGTGATGCTCTGCTGAAAAAGTTAATAAATCAAGAATGGGAATTATATGCAAGAGTAGAGGGAGCGGATATGTTAGAAAAGCCTCTGGTTGAAAGCAAGCAATTCTGTTCGCAAATATATTTCTACTCGGCTGTGTCTACCCAGCCGACAGAACGGTTATTTTATGCCTAATTTTACTCTTTGCCTGTTTATGAGCATTTTCTAAGCAGCTAGAGTGTTCCCATGTAAAAATTCTAATTAAGGGAAAACAATAAATTGGAAGCTTTCCTATTTTAGGTGAGCAACATCTGCTTCAAAAATGAAAATAAGCTTTGAAAAAAAGGGGGGCTAGTTACTTGCCTAAAATTTTGCTTATGAATTCTATTTGTAAAAAATATTATAAATAATTTCATTTACAAATAATTTAAGAAGATTGCATAAAAATAAGCAGCCATTTGACTATCCATGGGGCCACCTGCTCCATAAATTGCTCCTTAAAAAGTTGAGCAGTTGCTCCTAGCCAAAATAAGCTAAGTAGCAGCATGGGGACATGCCCTAATCCTATGTCTCTATGTGACTGCTTAAGTCTATTTTCTGCTTATTTTTAAAATGAAAGTGTTCCCATGCAAATTTTTAATTAGAGGGAAAGGAAAATTTGGAATCTTTTCCTAGTTTTGTGGAGCAGCTGTTGCTTAATAATAAAAAATAAGTTGGAAAAAAAAGGAGGGGTTGGAGCTAGTTATTAAAAAAATGACACATGGCTTCACCAAATTTTTTTCCTTTCTTTTTTATTTGCCTTAAATTTTGCTTCTAAATTTTATATGTAAAAAATATTATTAAAAATTTCATTTAAAGTGTCATTTAAGAGGGTTGCTTAAAAATAAGCATAATTTTTTTATGCATGGGGTCACCAGCTCCACAAATTGTTGCACAAAAAATGGAGCAACAACTGCTAGCCAAAATAAGCTAAGTAGCCACATGGAGACCTACCCTATGACTTTTCTAACTTGGTTCCGTCCATTTCTTTTTTTGTTATTAATATATAAACCACGGGTTTGAGGTTAACCGTGTTTGCTCTCCGCCTGTTCCTGCCCGCAGTTACATTCAAATTGCGGATACTTTTAATTTTTAAATGTCTTCCGCTTCTCGCTCAATTGATGCGAACATCACAGGCTTTGTTTTGTGGTTGCTTTTTGTGCAAGGGCAAGCTATATGGATTGCAATGAATGGAGGATATGCACAGAATGCACTTGTTGAAACATTCACATATATGCAACTAGCTACAAGCTCGCATAGGGCAAGTTATCCAAATGTTGGCCAATGACACAGAGGTGATAGGTAATAACAATGTACAAGGCATAATGTGTCAATAAAATTATGTGGACATCAAAGAAGTTCAAGAAGACATAACAAGCACAAATGAGGTGGTGCAAATGTGAGAGATCACTCATAAAAAGATCACATGGATGTTTCATTTAAATGTGGAAGGTTTGAGCAATCATATAAGAAAATCAACACAATGAATGAAACACTATGTATGTACCAAATGTTACCACTATTGAGATTGAATATATGTGCTCAAATCTTGGTGATCCAAGCTATCACTAGGAGTTTTTGATTTGTAGATTCAAATAATAGGAGAATCGTTTACAATAATTATGAAAATGTATAAAATTTTATAGTGCATACCTGACATTAATAATCTAAAGAAGCACCAAAAATTTTAGGTGACAAAGGCGGTGATACTGTCCTTGAAAATATTATATCTAACTTTAAGTTTTTTTCTCAAGTGAATTTGCAAGTGTAGAACAAAGCTACTTGAGTTTCAAAGATCATTAGTTCTAATATTCTATAAGACATTATTATCATTTACAAGTGAGGAATATATTTGGTGAAGCCTTGTACAAGGAATGTAAATGCATCCAAACATTAGAAACCTTGAGAGGTTGCTTAGTGTTGATTAATAGATTTGTCCCTTTAGAAAAAATAGATAAACTAACTCATGTTTGCCCAAAAATGGAGACAAAAATGTTAAAAATAGTTTGGTAAACTATGAATTAGTTCCCCTTTGATTTTTTTTGCAAAGGTAAAATTCCCTTCATAAGATTGAATGCTTTCATTTTATTATGAATATTAAAAATGGGTATACTTTTAACTAGAAAGTGGGAAAGGCAACTGATACTTGTGCATCACCATGAAACAAATGCAAACTAAGAAACCAAAATGAAATAGTAAATCTAAACTATCAACATTACGATTCACAAACCACTTAAATTTCTAAGAAATAAACTACCATCGTTGCTAACAAACATATTAAGATATCAATATAGAAATATAAAAAAATTGATGTCAAAACTTTATTGGATTTCTAAGATAGTAAAACCTATTATGTGAATACCAATATTTTCAAAGGAAAAGATAATCAAATTCTGAAGTTCACAGACTCAAAAAAGACTATGAAAACATTTTTAATTTCAATGCACATAGACAAGAAAAGTCTTAGGAGCACAACAAAAAATTTATTAATCTTCCAATTTGATCGATTCTCTCTTACATCACAATGCAATGGGGATAAAAAAATTGGACCTTTGATAGTTCATTAACCATATGTTTATATTGTCCAAATATGTAACTACCCAAAATTCTTGAAAATGATTCTTTTTAAAGCATCATTTAAATAAATTATTTTAAATACACTGAAATAATAAAAAATTTAAACTTTGCAAATAGAAAAGAAAACAATATGAATGAGGTGGCACTTGTGATTGGCCCATGTTGGCACTGTCTTGCTGAGCTACCACTCGAGCCTTGTAATTTTTTAGCACCTCTAATACTGTTGGAATCCCTTGTTCATTGAGAATGAGGACATTTTGCTTTCTAAATCTCCATAGGCCCTATTAGATCAAATAATTTTATTCCTAGAAGCATAAGTCCTTGCATGATTCGCATACGAGTACAATGCAGAGTCGATCCTTGCCAATATGCTAAAATTTACTTCATTGAAGGCCCTACTCAAGAGTTTTCTCACTCTTGAGTAAGGCTTTCAAAGAGATGTCAGGTTGTGAAAACCTTGTTGACCTCTGACAAACTTATAATCGAAACATGCTTGGTTTTCATTGAAAAGAGTGGTGTCTTTAAAAAAAAATTGGAATGATAAGACTTGTTGGGCTCCAAGAAGGTTGTGAAAACATCATTAAATTATGACAATGCTTTCATAACTAAAAAAAAAAAAAAATTGAGGATTTAAAAATTTCAAGGGTGAAGGGCTATGCAAAGGAAAAGCTTAGTTAAACTCTGAATGGGTTGTGAAAACCCCATCAGAGTATGCCAATGGTTTTGAAATCGTATGCAAGGTCTGATTAAGCATGTAAATGAATAAGTGTTTAGTTCTTACATGGAATTTTAGCAACAAAAGCACATTACTTGCAATCTCAAGGCTTCTAAATATTTATTGGATCAACTTAAATGTGGAAAGTGAAAATTTTTAAAATGAGGTGGAAAACTTAGGCCACACTTAGAGGGTGAAGGATGTCAATAATAATGTTAAAAAGATTCAATTATTTGTAATCACTCTTATAGGAAGAGTTCAAGGCGACTATTCTAGCTTGAATAAAGATAGAACTAAGACAAACCTAACAAATATTAAGAAAATATCATAGATTTCGAGTATCTAGAAATGACTCATAAAACTTCTTTTTTTTAATTTTTAAAGATGATGAGGAACTCTTAAGTGATATTTTGTACAAGTACAATCAATGATATAAAGAGTTGTGTTCAAAATTATCCTAAAAATTCATGATTTCATATAGACAGAATAGTTCATTAGAGGTTTAACTATATAGATTCAAGGAGAACTCATTGAAAACACTCTTCCTAGACAAAAAGAAGCACTAGATTCTACATTATTCTTGGAAATTCTTGGCCAACCATCATGATCAAATAGTTGTTGGATGGCATAAGTGGATAACACATAAGAAGTACAATTGTAGTACACAAGTGAGGGTCATATTACAATCAATTGTTTGGTGGTGAGAACTCAAGCAATAGGTGTTACAAAATTTCCTTAACTTTCACATATTCTTGAATATGATATTTGCCATGACAAGCATTCTACACAATCTTGTACTCTATTATAGAAAATGCATAGCTTGTAAAATGTTGACTTTTATTTGTGAGGTTTATTGTTGTGCTACTCATGACACAAGCTCATGTAGGGTGGTACATTTCTTAGGGGAGTAGTGTAAAATTGATAATGACAACATCCACATAACTTGTACAATATCAAAGAAAAGAATATGTTGGCATTTTTAGTTTGTTGGCATTTTGCATATAGATTGCATTAATGATATGTTGTCATTGATCTCAATTGAACTGGTAATGGTATTCATGTTATTGCTAATATTGTTGTTTTTGATATTGGCTAGTAACTGGTAAGAAGAGATTTGTGGAAAATGTTGTAAACCAATATGTAAAGTTTGTGAGTTGAACCGGTAAACCGGTGTAAAGGGTTAAACCTTTCTATGCATTGTAACCGGTAAACCCTACCTATTGATAAACCCTAAGAGATCAAGTTTGTTGGTTTATTATCTAGAGAATGGAAATGATGGAGACACGTGTGATCATTGTATGAGGATAAGTTTAATTTTTTTTGGTGTGTTTGTTTATTTTCTTGGAAAGGAGCAAAGTGGATTGCATCTAATGCACAGCACGTGATGAGTTCCAAAGTCCGATAGAGCGGTGATCATGGAACGGTTGGAATTTTCTTGAAGAATGTGAAGAGATTGTTATGATTTCTAATGGTCAAGATTGTACCGACTTGTTTGTAATATCGATGATGAGAATAGGTTTTTGTTGTGTTACCGACCTAATTGTTTTTGTATTTAAGATCGATGAAGTTGTTTGTAAAAGAGTTGGCAAAGTTGGCAAGATTGGCAGAAACCTATGAATGTGCAGTTGCCTAACCGGTGGATGGATCTGTACTTTGAGTAAAGGCAGATTGAAGGTTATAGAAGGATTTGATCAAGCAAATGAAGTGTTATTCAGACAGATCAACAAAACTTGTCGTTTTCTAACAATTATAGCAGAAGTGAAATCCCTTAACCGGGTAAGCTCTAACAAGCTTGGTTACTCATTAAATCCTCTAACAAGGTGGTCCATTAGCTTGGATTCTTAAATCCTCCAGTGAGGTTACTCCTAACAGGTTATTGTGCTTTTCATCAAAGCATATTTGTCAATCCCTTAACTGAGTGATTCCTAAACAAGAATTAATTCTTAACGGGACTTATTGTAAAGCTTTAATAGGCTTGGCTCCTAACAGGGCAAACTTGAGAAGGGTTCAGATAGCTATCTTTGTGAGTCCCATCTCATCATGGTTTTTACCTATCTGGGTTTTCCATGTATAAACATTTGTGTCAAGTGGTGAATTCTTTTATGGTTGTGATCTTATTTGTTGATTAGATTAGTTTCTGATGAAACATGATATCTAGAAGCATTGAGAGATGAATACGTTGAGTTATGATTAAGCATTGTTGATGTTTACAAGATTGAAGTTGTTTACAGTTAAGTTGTCATAACAGTCAAATTGGTTGATGTCAAGTATTCTTATGAATATTGATCTTAACTGTGATATGTTTACTTTGTGTTATTGAAATTGAGTTTGGGAGCTTTGTATCAGTTTTTCAGTATACTGATTCACCCCCCCCCCCCTCTCAACATTCTACTGGATACTTATTCTTTCATCATACCATCAATTGGTATCAAAGCATCTCAGGTCCTCTTTAATCTAAAAGGCTAATAGCTTGAGGAAAAGATCTTGTAGATCATGATGAAGAAACAAAGTCTGAAGTTCAACAAAGATAACTATAGAATATGGAGCGACGAAATGAAGATTTACATTAAGATTCTTGGTAGTCAGTATTGGGATCATATAGAAACTAAGTATATTACACCTACTGGAATCCTGACCGATGATCAGAAGAAAGAACAACAAGAAAATAATCAAGCATTAGAGGCTATTATCAGTTGTCTCATGCTGAATATGTAGATGTTCATGGTTTTGAAAATACATATGAAGTATGGAAGAAACTAGAAGATATTTATAGCGGTGATGAACATGTCAAGATTGCTAAAGAAGAGAGTCTAAGAGGAAAATTTGATGATATGAGAATGTCTGAAGTTGAGAATATCTAGCAGTATGGTCAAAGGATAAAACAGATAGTTGGAGAGATAAAGAGTGTAGGAGGGAAAGTGGAAGATGCCATAGTGATCAGTAAGGTACTGAGAACCCTGCTACCGGTCTATGCTATCCGAGTTGCAGCTATTCATGAGTTGAAGTCCATTGACAAATCTAAGGTATCTCTTGAGTCTATTATTGCCAAACTTACTGCTTTTGAACTAAATGGCTATGATGGTAGTGTATAGAGATTAGAATCTGCATTTAGAGCTTTTGTCTCTAACCCATCCGTGAGAAGAAGTAAAGATGCTATCCATAGCTATGAATCTAGATCTATCAGAGATGTTGATGATGAAGATAGTTTAGTGGAACTTGAAGCATTGTTGGCAAAATGACTTCTTAGAGGCACTGGTAAATATAAAGGTAAGATTTGGTTCATACAGATCTATGTGGACCAATAAGAACAAGAAGCATTCAAGGTGAAAAATATTTCATGATCTTCACTGATGATTGTTCAAGGATGATGTGGGTCACATTCTTGAAGGATAAAGTGAAGCTTTTGGTAAATTCAAGGCATTCAAGGCCTTAGCTGAGAAAGAGAGTGGCAAAAAGATAAAATGTCTGAGAACAGATCAAGGCAGTGAATTTACTTCTGTGGAATTCACTAAGTATTGTGATGAGAATGGTATCAAACGACATCTTTCTGCACCAAGGACACCACAGTAGAATGGTACAGCAGAAAGAAACATCCAGATAGTGGTTGAAGCCGCTACAACAATGTTGATACAAGGAGGTGTGGCGAAAACATTTTGGAGAGAAGCTGTAAGTATATCGATCTACACAATGAACCAGGTTCTGATGAAAAAAGGTAAGGACAAAACCCCTTATGAATATTGGTATGGGAGATCACCTGATGTTATCTATTTTAAGATATTTGGAAGCAAATGTTTTATTAAAAAGGTGATTACATAAGCAAGTTTGAAACTAAGAGTGATGAAGGCATATTTCTTGGCTACTCCACCAAGAGTAAGGCCTATAAATGCTTCAACAACTAGACAAAGAATTGTTGAGAGTGTTGATGTTCGTGTAGATGAATGTCCTGAAGTTGCAGAAGGAACAAGTTCAGACAAGAAGGATGAAGATCCTTGCATTTTGCTTTTGGAACCTGAAACTGTTAAGACAAAAATTGGTAAAGCAAATCCTGATGTACTTGTTCAACTGCAACAAATAAATTCAAAAGAAGATGATAATGAAGAAGTTGAACCTAATGAGAATGATCATGTTATTCCTAGGTAGGTGAGATTGAATCACAGTCCTGAATAGATAATTGGGGATAAGGATGCCAATGTACTAACTAGAAGGAGAATAAGAGAAAACACTTGCATGATCTCCACCTTTGAACCTAGAGGTGCTAAGGAGGCATTTGATGATGATCATTGGGTGAAAGTTATGGAGGAGGAGTTAGATCACATTGAGAAGAACAACACTTGGACCCTGGTACCCTGACCGGTAAACAAGAATGTTATAGGTACTAAATGGGTGTTTAGAAACAAGTTAAATGAAGATGGTGTTGTAGTTCGCAACAAGGCAAGATTAGTCTGCAAAGGTTATGCACAAGAAGAAGGAGAAGATTATGGAGAAACTTTTACACTTGTAGCAAGACTGGAAGGTGTCAAAACATTACTTGCATTTGTAGCTCATAAGAAGTTCAAAGTATACCAGATGGATGTTAAGTCTGCATTTCTGAATGGGATATTGGAAGAAGAGATCTATATAGAGCAGCCCAATGGTTATGCATTGATAGAAAAGGAAGACATGGTATGCAAATTGCATAAAGCTTTGTATGGATTAAAGCAGGCACCCAGAGCATGGCATGAACGACTTCATACTCATTTGATGAAGATAGGCTTTGCTAGAACCAGTGATGACAACAACATTTATCTCAAGTCTGAAGGAGATGAAATACTGGTCAGTGAATTATTTGTTGATGACATTATATTTGGAGGTAATGATGACATGAGTAATTGTTTTGTAGATGAAATGAAGAATGAATTTGAGATGTCATTAGTAGGGGAAATAAAAAAAATTATAAGCTTATAGACACAACAGATGAAGAATGGTATTTTCATTACTCAATCCAAGTATGTGAAAGAGGTTTTGAAGACTTTCGGTATGAGTGACTGTAAACCAGTTGGAACCCCAATGGTTACAGGTTGTAAATTGTCCAAGGATGATGCATCTAAGCCTATAGATGAAAAGGAATACAAATAAATGATTGGCAAATTACACTATGTTGTTCACAGTCAAACAGATATTGCCCATGCAGTTGGTATTGCTGCTAGATTTCAGAAGAATCCAAAGGAAGCACATCTGATGGCAACAAAGAGAATTTTTAGATATCTGAAAGGTACTATTGACCATGGGTTATGGTATCCATATGGTGGAAATTTTGACTTGAAGGCATACACAGATGCTGATTGGGTAGGAAATATTGATGATCAAAAGAGTACTACCAGTGGAGCATTATTTCTAGGAGGAAGGTTAGTTTCATAAAGTAGTAAAAAGCAGAGTTGTACTTCACAATCTACTATTGAACCTGAGTATGTAGTAGCTTACATGAATTGCACACAAGCTATTTGGATGAGGCATATTTTGGAAGGTTTCAAGATGAAAATCTCATAACCAATAAAGATTTTTTGTGATAGTAAAAGTGCAATAAACATTTCTAAAAATCTTGTTTTGCACACAAGGACTAAGCACATTGACTTGAAGTATCACTTCTTGAGGGAAAAAGTTCAATGTAAAGATGGTATCTTGGAGCATGTTTCTACCAAGGAGCAGCTTGTAGATATCTTTACCAAACCTCTTCCTAAGACCAGTTTTGAGAATCTTAGAAGTCAATTGGGGGTTGTCCCTCTTCATGAAGTTAGTTGAGCATGATGTTGATTGCATCATTCCCTGAATTACTTGCAGAATTTTACATGGATTGGTGAATAAGTAGATGTTTTCCACAGGGGGAGCATTAAGTTGCAGTATGATGTTGATGCATAGTGAGAGCAAACTTACATGTTTTTACTTTCACTTTGGCATTGTTGTCAAAGGGGGAGAAGAATTATGTGATTGAGGAGAGGAATTATGTGTCTGATTAGGTGAACCAATGATAGACTGAAGATAGACAGAGCAAGGTGAATACTTGGTAATGTGAACCAGGATTCCTATTCACCAATCTTAGCAGTAATCAGAGGCATTGATATTTGTATTTCCATCAATGCCAAAGAGGGAGATTGTTGGCATTTTTAGTTTGTTGGCATTTTGCATATAGATTGCATTAATGATATGTTGTCATTGATGTCAATTGAATTGGTAATGGTATTCATGTTATTGTTGATATTGTTGTTTTTGATATTGGCTAGTAACCGGTAAGAAGATATTTGTGGAAAATGTTGTAAACTGGTATGTAAAGTTTGTGAGTTGAACCGATAAACAGGTGTAAAGGGTTAAACCTTTCTATACATTGTAACCGGTAAACCATACCTGTTGATAAACCCTAACCGATCAAGTTTGTTGGTTTATTATATTTAAGAGTGAAAATGATGGAGACACGTGTGATCATTGTATGAGGATAAGTTCAAATTGTTTTGGCACATTTGTTTATTTTCTTAGAAAGGAGCAAAGTGGATTGCATCTAATGCACAGAGCATGATGAGTTACAAAGTTCGATGGAGTGGATGGAATTTTCTTGAAGAATGTGAAGAGATTGTTATGATTTCTAATGGTAAACATTGTACCGACTTGTTGGTAATCTTGATGATGAGAATTAGGTTTTTGTTGTGTTACCGACCTAATTGTTTTTGTATTTATGGTCGATGAAGTTGTTTGTAAAAGAGTTGGCAAAGTTGGCAAGATTGGCAGAAACCTGTGAGTGTACAGTTGCCTAGCCGGTGGATGGATTTGTACTTTGAGTAAAGGCAGATCGAAGGTTATAGAAGGATCTGATCAAGCAAATGAAGTGTTATTTAGACAGATCAACAAAACCTATTATTTTCTAACACTTACAGCAGAAGTGAAATCCCTTAACCGGCTAAGCTCTAACGAGCTTGGTTACTCATTAAATCCTCTAACAAGGTGGTCCATTAGCTTGGATTCTTAAATCCTCCAATGAGAATACTCCTAATAGGGTATTATTTTTTCATCAAGGCATATTTGTAAATCCCTTAACCGGGTGATTCCTAAATAGGGATTAGTTCTTAACAGGACTTATTGTAAAGCTTTAACAGGCTTGGGTCCTAACAGGGCGAACTTCAAAAGAGTTCAGATAGCTATCTTTGTGAGTCCCATCTCACCATGGTTTTTACCTATTTGGGTTTTCCACGTATAAACATTTGTGTCAAGTGGTGAATGCTTTTATGGTTGTGATATTATTTGTTGATTAGATTAATTTATGATGAAGCATGATATCTAGAAGCATTGAGAGATGGATATGTTGAGTTATGATTAAGCATTGTTGATGTTTACAAGATTGAAGTTGTTTATTGTTAAGTTGTCATAACAGTCAAACTGGTTGATGTCAAGTATTCTTATGAATATTGATCTTAACTGTGATATGTTTACTTTGTGTGATTGAATTTGAGTTTGGGAACTTTGTATCAGTTTTTTAGTATACTGATTCACACCCCCCCCTCCCCCCCCCCCCCCCGCCCTCTCAGTATTCTACCGAATAGTTATTCTTTCATCATACCATTACAATATGCATCACAAATTTGAAACCAAGGATATAACTAAGGTTATTCCATGCAAAAAGAAGGATCTCAAAGTTAGGATATGTTTAAAAAGGAATATTTATGCACTTACATGAAGGATATCAAAGCTAGGATATAGGTTAAAAAGGAATATTTCTAGACTTAAATGAAAAAATATCAAAGCGAACATAACTTAAGAAGAACCTAAAATATAAGTTCACTATGGGGGTAGGATAGTACCATAAAAGGCTTGATAATGGGTCATTTTGGAAGTAATATAATAAGTAGTAGTATACCACCAATTAGCTAGGGGTAGCCTCTTATCACAATACATGTTTTTCCTAGACATAAATCAACATAAATAATTCTCTAAGCACTTGTTGACAATTTCTATTCGACCATTTGTTTGAATATGATAAGTTGAACGAGTCAAGGTCAAGGAAATTTCTTACAACTTAAGAAACTCTTTCCAAAATCTACTAACAAAGGATCAATCACGATCAATACTAACAGAATTAGAAATCCCCATGTATTTTGAAGACTAAATCTAAGAAATATTAAGAAACCATAGAAAATTTGTAAGGTTGTAGTAATGTGTGGCATAAAAATACACATATTTGGTCAAGTAATACATCACCACTAAGATGACCTCTTTAGCACTTGATGGTGCAAACCTAAATTAAAATCAATAAAAAGCACATATCCAAGCCTAATTGAGAATAGGAAGTAGATACATCAATATTATAGATATGATAGTTTCCCCTTTACTACTTAGACATGTACCACTTATTCAATTCTACAAATGCATTAACATCTTGCTTATGATTATCCAAAAATAAATCCTACTTCGTTCATGAAATATATCTTCAAGAAACCTAAGTGTCCTATTGTAGGGTAGGAGGAAAATTTGGTTAGTAATTAAGGTTTGAGAACCCAATTGGGGAGTAAGTAAATCTTATCACAATAGGTGAGTATTTGGCCTGTCTAGCAAAATCATGACATTGGTTGTCCATCTTGTTTCAACTTTTTAATGATATCTTTAGCATTAGCATCTTATTCATTTTAAGGATCTAATTTATGTAATTGGGAACAAATATGAAAAGAGAAAATATGGATCATTCATCTTCATATTAGAATAAGAGGGAACTTATGTATTTTCCATGCTCTTCTAATAGACAATCTCGTAGTCACATTCATGCACCTTTTTCCACCCATTTTTTATTATTTCAAGGAGGAGAAACTTTGCTACAAAATATATATTTGAAGCTAATATGATATTTTTTTTATGAAGAACATATGTACCAATAGAGAAGGATTTCATTATTGGGTAAGTGCACAAAGATGGTGGTCAGACAAGTGGACACACCCAAACAAAAACATGAAAAATAACAAAACGCGCACGGGGTATTTCAAATTTAAAGAACCCCGTACGCGTTTAGGCTTGTTTTGTCGAGCCTAACCAAAGCTAAACCGTGTATGGGGTTTAAAGCATACTAATCGTATACGCGGTTTAAACTAAAACTGTGCACGTGGTTTAGAAACTAAAAACCCCGTACGCGGTTTTAGTTTGTAAACCACGTACGTGTTTGTTTGTCAATAAAATGCAATTCATTTAGCATTCCATTAGGTTTTTCAGTAGGATATATACATAAAATATAACATTTAAGGATATATACTTTAAGTTATATTTTATGTATATATTGTCAGGATGTTTGAGAGTGGTTCCAAATCTCTAAGAGTTAAAATGCAGATTCTAGTTTTTTGAGTATTCTTATAAATTTCAGACTTGTCAAATTTTAGTAATCAACATGCTCATATCAAGAATTATCTCTCTTGTCTCTTCCCTACATTCCCCCTCTCTCTTCCTTAAGCCCTACCTTTTTGTCTCTTAGGCATATCCCTCTCTACTTTCTTCCCTCTCTTGGGCATCTCTCCCTCTCGTTCTCATCTCCCTCACCCTCTTTCTCTCTTTCATCTATCCTTTTATTTCTCTCTCTCTCTCTCTCAAATATCTCTATCTCTCACTCTCTCCCCCTCTCTTAAGTGTCTATCTCTCTCATTCTCTCCCTCTCCCTCCCCCTCCCTTTCTCTTCCTTTATCAATTATTTATTTCCCTCTAACTCTCTTTCTCTCTCCCACTCTCGCTCCATTTCTCTTTCTCTCAAGTCTTTCTCCTTCTCTCTATCATGTCTCTGGCTATCAACCTCTCTCTCTCTCTCCCATTATTTCCTTCCATCACTTCCTCCCTCTCACTCAGACTCTCTCTATCTCTCACCCTCTCTTTCTCTCTCTCTCACCTTTCCTCTCTCTCTCTCTCTCTCTCTCTCTCTCTCTCTCTCTCTCTCTCTCTCTCTCTCTCTCTCTCTCTCTCTCTCTCTCTCTCTCTCTCTCTCTCTCTCTCATTTATCTCTTATCTCTCACTCTTAGTCTCTACCTCTCTATCTCACTCTCCTCCTCTCTTAGGTATATCTCTCCCCCATTCCCTCCTTGTCTAGGGTCATATGGTATCCTAGGGATCCATTCATGTGTCCTAAGGGGTCATAGGATACCATATGACCCATAACAACACATAAGAGGTCATATGGTATCTTAGGGATCCATGCATATGTCCTAAGGGGTTATAGAACACCATATGACCTCTTAGGACACCATACGATCCATAACGACACCATATGGAGTCTTAAGGGGTCAAATGGTGTCCCAAGGGGTCATAAGAGAACCTGAACTTGGAGGACACCATTTTGTGTTTTTTCATGTCATATGGTATTCTTAGGGGTCATATGGTATCCTAGGGATCCATGCATGTGTCCTAAGGGGTCATAGGACACCATATGACTCCTTAGGACACCAATATGACCCATAACAACATGTAAGAGGTCATATGGAGTCTTAAGGGGTCATACAACACCATATGACCCCTTAGAACACCATATGACCCATAATGACACCAAATGGTGTCCTAAGGGGTCATAAAACACTATATAACCTCTTAGGACACCATACAACCCATAACAACACCATATGGAGTCCTAAGGGGTCAAATAGTGTCCTAAGGGGTTGTAGGAGACCATATGACCCCTTAGGACACTGTATGACCCCTAATGACACCATATGGTGTCCTAAGTGGTCATAAGGTGTCCTAGGGGTCATACGACACCATAAGACACATAACGACGCCATATGGTGTCCTAATGGGTCATAGGACACCATATGACCCTTAGAACACAATATGAACCCTATCAACATCTAAGGGGTCATATGGTATCCTAAGGGGTCATAGGACACTATATGATCCCTTAGAACACCATAGGACCTATGACACCAAATAGTGTCCTAAGGGGTCATAGAGCACCATATGACCCTTTAGGACACCATATGATGTTGTTATGGGTCGTATGGTATCTTAAGGGGTCATATGGCATCCTATGACCCCTTAGGACACCATATGGTGTCGTATGGTGTCTTAAGGGGTCATATGGTGTCCTGAGGGGTCATAGGACACCATATGAGCTCTTAGGAAACAATATGACCTCTAATAACACCTAAGGGATCATATGGTGTCCTAAGGGGTCATAGAACACCATATGACCCTTTAGGACACCATACAACCCATAACAACACCATATGGAGTCCTAAGGGGTCATATGGTGTCCTGAGGGATCATAGAACACCATATGACCCATAATGACACCTAAGGGGTCATAAGATACCATATGAGCCCTTAGTACACCATACGACCCATAAAGATTATCCAACCAATAAATCCACACGATCCAAAGAAACCAATACGTTCATTTTCTTCAAACGTTCTACTTTATATCCTATCTTCTTTTAAGAAAAAAAAACCGACCACCTTGTCAATCTTCTTATCACCTTATATATATGCAAACAAAAAGGAGATATATTGGAGGGAGAGGAAGAGAGAGGGGAGGGAGGGAAGAGGAAAAGAGAGGTAAGGGAGAGAGAGAGAGAGAGAGAGAGAGAGAGAGAGAGAGAGAGAGAGAGAGAGAGAGAGAGAGAGAGAGAGAGAGAGAGAGAGAGAGAGAGAGAGAGAGAGAGAGAGAGAGAGAGAGAGAGAGAGAGATGGGGTGTGGAGGAAGGGAGAAGGGGAGAGAGGGAGAGGGAGGGAGAGAGAGAGGGAGAGGAAGAGGAAGAGAGGGGGGGAGAGGGAGACAATACACATACATACACACACATGTGTGTATATATATACTTAATATATTATATATAATTATATACATATATATATAAATATTATATATTGTATATTTTTATATTACATATAAATCATATATTATATGTATATACACATATTATATATACAATATCATATTATAAACACTCCCAAAATTTAAACAAACTTAGCGCGTACGTGCTATTTCTACTAGAAATAGCACGTACGCGCTATTTATAGTAAAAATAGCGCTTATGCGTTTTTTATAGTAAAAATAGTGTGTACGCGCTTTTTATAGTAAAAATAGTGCATACATGCTTTTTATAGTTAAGATAGAGCGTACACACTTCTTACACCATAAGTACCTTGTACACAATTTTTATACTATAGGTACCCTGTACGTGCTTTTCACTGTTTAGGCTTGGAAATAGGCCTGGATGACAAAGCTATGGTTTGGAAGTTTGATTTCCCTCCATTTCCCTCCTTTTTGCATGTTTTATTTTATCAACTTGGTTTCTTGACTTTGTCATCATCAAGTTTACACTTCATCAAGTGGGTATTCCTAAAATTTCCACCATATTTTCACCCATCTTCTGAGCTTTCTAACCATATAATTTTTAAAAAATTTGAACAACAATAATTATTGAATTTCTTTTATCAATGTCTCCATAGTTCTCATAGACATACGTGCACCATTTTTTTAATAACTTTTGATATACTTATCCAAATTTAAAAAACTTTATATATTATTGTAGTGAACTTGATTCTTTACAATTTATTTTTAAAAAATTGCATTTTCAATTTTTTTAGTGGAACTTATGATTGGTGCACGAACAGGTACCTAATTTTCAGGATGTGCTCGATCGGAAAAATTATAAAAAAAAAATAATCAACAAAAAATTACAAAAAAATACACATCTTCTAGTTCTCACTCTTAATTATCTTTTTGGCAGAGGATTTGTCAAAATACTAAATCTAACTATGACATTTTTGATGTGCACGTTAGACACTATGTTATGTTTTTCTAAAAAAATTAGGGTCTGTTTTTCATGTGCGAAGGATTTGACCCCCTTAATCTTATCCAATTTTGAAAATTTTAAGTAGTTTGGAAACTAGATTCAGAGTACTACAATATTTATTGTTTTATTATTTTCATATCTTGAGTGGATGAATTTTAAATTTTGCCTCCAAGTTCAGGTTCACCTGATTTCAAAAAAAAATAGTGTCCACTTAGACCCCCCTTTTTGACCACCATCTTTGTGCACTTACCCTATTAGATAGCATGGAAGATAGCTAAAATTCATTTTTACATGTTGATTTAGCCAAGTTAAATTGAGTAAACTATTGGCTACTAAATGTTAAGGGTTATTCGTCTTGCATCAACATTGCACCTAGTTTGATGCCAAACATATCATACTCCAAGGTTAAGGGTTTCTAAAAATATAATGGGACCAAAAGTTAATTGGAACTCATGATTCAATTTTTTAGTGCAATAAGGGAGACCTCTACTGATTTAGCCCAATTCAAGGAGTTCTTTTAAAGAAATTGGTTTTTGAAACTCACTTTAATATTTCTAGACTACAAAAAATGGTTATCCCAAGCCAAGAGTATAGTTTTCAAATTTCTCAAACTCACTTTGATATTTCTAAACAAAATATGTTTGGAAAATTTTAGTAAGGGGACCAACAAAGTCATCACTTGAATTAGGGCCAAAGTGAAATAAGGCTTCCTTGTCAAATTCAAACTAAGTGAGATATTGTGAAGTCCTGTTCAACCATTGAAACCATTAAAAGGTTTGTTTCTTCAAGTAAAAAATACAACGAATAGGATTTGGTCCTAAGGAATTGATAATTGTAAAATATGCTCATAATTGACACTCTATTGGTAGGTTTCACTATGTTGTCATTGATGGCAACATGATTTTATGTTTCGGCTTCATGTTTTGATTCTATGGTATACTGGCAGGCACTTGATAGATTCTACACCGATAGGTTAGAAAGATTTCTTTGGTCATTGGCAATGCAGGCCGACATGGTATAGTAGAGGTTATCGGTATTGGAGGCTGACATATCTTGGATCCAGCATCGGCAATTTATTTTAGTGTTCATACATTTATGTTATTTGGTTGATATGTAATTTGATATTGTATATATCTTTGTAATCCGACATAAGGCATAAAAATTGTACAGGGTATATAGGTCAGTTAGGATTAGATCATTTTGATATAGACAGATAGATAGATAGATACATGGACATGGTGATGGAAATATAAATGCAATATGATGTGAAATTATTCAGAGAGATTATGTATGTGAGGAAATTATTGTAAGGGTTATTTCGGAAAGGGTTTCAAACCGAAACAGATAGAGCTTAAACTGAAAGTGTATTCAGGCATAGATGATGCTATCTTAGCAGTTCACACTTCTTCGGATAGTAGTCTAGAACTCTATGTAGTCAGTGAGGCTCCTATTGTGATTGAGAAGTTTGCTCTAGGCTGTAAGCCTTCCTGCAAGTGCAAACCCCTTATATTTTGTAATATCTCTTCATATGACTAGTGAATTGATATTGTGGGTCACAAATCCCACCATGGTTTTTCCTCTTTGAGGTTTTCCATGTATAAATTTGTGTGTTATGATTCTCATTTATATGTTTGGCTTATTAGTTGCTTTACTTCTTTCAATTCTGTATGTACCAGTCCATTGGTGTATGAATATTTTAATAAGGCTAAAATCTACTATTCTGGTATAACACTGATTCAACCCCCCCCCCCCCCTCTCAATGTTATTGGTTTCCAACAATTGGTATCAGAGCCTTGTGCCTCAGAGGAAGTTTAACAACTTGAGGAAGATCCTGAAACTGGAATCCATTAATATGGCCTTGGAGAAGAAACTTGAGATGACACTTGAAGATTATGATGTTGAAAGGTTAAAAAACTTAAAGCTACAAGATGAATTGAATTCTGCTAAGGAATTCATTCTTATCCTACAAGAGAGGCTATCATTTGTCCAAGCTAGAAGGAACTTTTGCAAAATCAGGATGATGAAGAGAAAGATGCACTTAAGGAACAATGTTTGAAAATGAGTCAAGAAAATATGGTTATGAAGAATTTAATGCAACTGATAACTATGAGAATGTCTAAGGAGATTGAGGATAGAAATAAAAAGGAAGAAAATCTTGTTGTATCCTTGAAGAACAAATTTGAAGAATGTGGCAGGTTGGTTCATGAAAATGATATGTTGAGAACTGATTTGGTACAATCTTAGAGTAATGAGAAACAACTTGAGAGAAAAATGACAATACTAAGAGAAGACTTAACTACTACAAGTGAGTACAAAGAAAAATTCAAGATCAGCTCAGCACAACTTGATGAGTTATTAAAGAGACAGAGGCAGAATGGAGATTCCAGTGGACTTGGATTTGTGCAAGGACAAAGTTTCGGTACTGCTAATGAAGATCAAAATCATAAGGCACCAGGAAGACAATTCAATGCTTATAAATTCAATGGTAGATGTTTTGTTTGTAATAGATTTGGTCACATGGCTAGGCAATGTAGAAACAGAGCAAATCAGAACCCTGATTCTGCTCTCGGTAAAAGTTCTAAATGCAATAAATTTGGTCATAAGATAGAAGATTGCTGAATGAATGTAAAATGCTATGCTTGTTGAAAATTTGGACATATGGCTAATCAATGCAGATCAAGCAATTTCACCCATTTTAGCAAAGCAATTCAGAAGAACAATGTTACATGCTATGCATGTAATGAAGTTGGACATATTGCTAAGTTTTGTAGAAGCAAAAATCCACCGATTAGTAATAGAGGATCAAATAAAAAAGGAAAAGAGAAGGTTAGTGAAATCCGGCAAGATCATACTCAGAGATGGGTTAGGAAGACTGAAGGACAATCATCAAATGGAAATGTCTTGGTTACTTATTCGACAGAAGAGGCTGCTCCTGCACCAGTAGGAAGCTCATCTGGTATCTAAGGCAGATGCCTTAGGGGTAGGAAAAACTCATGAAGATATTGCTTATGCCCTAGGAAGAGGTTTTGGAAGATGTTCCAGATATTAGAGAGGATTATCTAACATGGATATGTTTTGAGCGAGATCTGATATCTTTCACCGACAGTCATTTATGTCAATGAAAGATTAGGGTTTTTCTTGAAGGTTAAAAGGTCAAATACACTTCATTGTTAATCACCCTGCATTTAGAGCAATTTCAGAGAGACTTAGTGCGATCAAAGGCTATTTAGAGGCAATCAGATTTCTTGAGCGATTTCACTGGCATCGAGAAGAATTTGTTGAAGGTTTTCACCGAGAGCAATCAAAAGGTATTTATCTTTAAACATGGAATCAAGATCATCTTCTATTCCTATTCTTGTGGCAAACCCAACTATCATAGAGGTCAAGGAATGCCCCAGGCTAATTTTCAAGCGGTATCCACATGTGGCTACCTTGGAAGATTCAGTTGGAGCGTTTTCTTGCATTCGAAAAGGAGTTGTGTATGTAGAGGATATTAGGGCATATATTCATTGTCACATCAAGGACTTGGGAGCTTCAAAAATCAAGGGAATGTATATGAGTGAGCTAATGGGAGAATCTGTAAAGATCAAACCGGCATACAAACATATTCAAGATCTAGGGTTTACATACATTTTGGACATTCTAGAGTTTGAGGATGAGATAATCAGATATGTAATATGAAGAGTGCATGGGGAATTTATATGGCTAAACAGACCTTACAAAATCACCAAGGAAGCCATCCGACCAATTATTGGTTTACCATCTATAGGGCAACACCCAGACAAGAAAGTTTCAAATGATTTCGTGAGGAATATCATCAGTGCTACATCTGATAAAAGATCTATGAAGGTGAGCACTATCATCGACACAAACATCAAATTTGGTAGCATGATTATTAGATATAAAGTAACTCAGTCAAACAGACTGAATTTTGTTTCTAGTTCCTACATTTTGGTTGCATACAAAATGATGAGAGATAATGTAAAGTTAGATCTATGCGGTTTGATGCTTGATGAATTGTTAATAAACTTAGGGAAGATTAAGGGTGAGAAGAAGGGTACTTTCCGGTATGGGAACTTGTTAGTTTGCCTAATGTTATATTTTCTGAATGATACACTCGGTTCTAGAAAGAGACAATGGGCTTTTGACATTTCGGAAGGAAGACAATTGAAACATTCAATTGCTGCATTAGGAAGCCAGAGAGATGATAAGGTATGGGGGTATTTTAAGGCATTTAAAAAATCTATGAGATCTAGAGTAAGGGTACCTGAGCATATTGTAGAAAATTAATCTACCAACATATGTTTTACGGTAAAGAAGGATGAGACTCTCATGGAAGCAGTTAAGCCTTGAAAGATCTAGATTGAGGAAATGGGCTATGAGGTAGATGCACTGATTCTTGATGCCTATGCAAAAATAATAATTGATGCAGAAATTGATGAGGCAGAGAAGCCCTATGGTACTGCACAACAAAAAACTCAAGAGGTTGAAACAGAGTTCAATCAAAAGAAAAGAGAGAAGCAGGAAGGAAAAGCAAGTAAATTTATGCAGAAGGTATCAAAGGATATTCATGCACTAATTGATGTTGTCCCGGAGAAAGGTAGAAAGAGGAAGGATCTGGAAGTTCATATTGAGCATGTTATTGCAGAATCTGTATCAGAGGATGACACACCGTTAGCATTCAAAAGGGTTGTTAGGAAGAAACCAGAGGAAACAAAGGCAAAATCAAAGAAGCAACAATCTAGGAAGGTCACAATCAAGCTATCGACATAGAAGAAAGCACCTAAAGCTACACCTGTAGCTGCATCTGGTACTGCCAAGAGAAGGAAGAAGAATGACAGTAATTTTGATAAATATTCACCTAAAACTTGCGCAGAATTGGTAGATGAAATCACTAAAGATGGCATGTTGAAGAATGTTCAATTTTATTATGAAAACTTAGAGAATGATGAAAATGGAGAGGTAGAGGAAGTAGTCCTATTGTACTTGGATATTTATAAGAAATCTTTAATAGAGATAGAAAATCAAATACCAGTTGAGTTATATAACATATTGGATGCTAGAAGATTATTAGCTATGCAAGAAGATAAATACATTAAATTTCAAGAACTATTATCTATCTGTGTTACTATACCCCCAGATGAAATGGAAAGACACTTGAGGTAGCAGAGAGAAAAACTTTCAATAGAAAACATAAAATAACTACCCTAATGCTAGGGAGAGTGAATGAATTAATAAAGGAAACTCAAAAAGAATGGATTAAATTTTTGGGAGAAAACAGAGGATTATTTACTTCACCAGAAATCAAGAAAGAAACAGTAGATACCTCAATTGAAGGAAAAGGAAAGGGGATTATGGGTACTTCACCCTCAGTTCTGAAAAATATTAAGATAGTGGAAATTGAGCCACCGATAAATATAGATGTACAAACAAATACTAAGATACCAGTTAATGTTGAGAATGAACAGGTTAACATTGTATAGGATACTAATATTGAGGATAATTGTCCTCTAGATACAAATGTACAGGTTGAGGTTCTTGTTCCTACAGAGGAACCGAAAGTTACAGCGACTACACCAAGTGGTGAAGCCATTGATGAAAGTGAGGAGGTTATAAAGGATAAACCATCAGAGGAAAAAATAGGGGAATCCGACAGAGAACAGAGTGTTGGTCCATCATTATTATCAATTAACACTTCTTAGGTAGAAAAGTAAACCATCATAGAAATGAGTCCCACTGAACTGATGATGATGGCTGCACAAAAACTGATGAAGGAGGGATCCATAGACAAAGGGATTATAGATCAATCAATCACTGTTCTACACATATTGATCTTGGAGTGTAAGATTAAAAATGAAGTGAGCCCATTCGACAAGCTTAAGATAATCACTGAGCATGTATCAAAATACTTTCAATCCTTACAACAAATCTCAAACCGGAAAGCACTAGAAAGATTTACTCTGGCTAACAGAGCTGCTTTTTATCAGATAATTGAAACGGAGAAGAAAAAGGTTGAGGAGAAGCTAATCCTAATAGAAAATTCTTTAAAATAATGTACAAACATATATAGGGTATGTTGTAACACTGAAATACTTACAACAAATGTAGATAAAAAGATAAAAGAGATTCAAGAGAAAATTGCAAGTATTGCTAACTCTTTTGACGAACTGATTTCATTGACTACATCAATTGATGGTCAAATTTTTACTTTGGAGAACCAAATTTCTTCCCTTGAAAAGTTAAGAGACAAAATAATTAGAAGAGCTAGAATTTTGAGAGGCTTGGTGAGTCCCCGGTTGGATTCACTCTATGTACACAAGAAAGAATGCATGGATATGGTGGGAAAAACCACACCAGAAGAGGTAAATGAGAAAGAGTCTTTTGCACATTTATTGAATGGACTTGTATCTATTTCTGGCACAATCAAAACTGGCTGGGATACTTATGTGGAGTTACTGGAGAAGGCTTATCTAGAAATTTTGAAGTTGGTCAAGCTTCGGTAAGATATTTTTAGGGGATATTCATTGTACATATCCTATTCTTTGAAATTCATTTTAAATGGCATTGATGTCAAAGGGGGAGTATTATAGATGTGAAAAATATAAAAGAGTTGCATACATTAGGGGGAGTTATAGAGTTTTGGAGTTTTTGGAGATATAGAGTATTTTGCATATTCAGCTCAAGGGGAGTAGGACAGGATGAAACCGACAGATGAAACCTTGAACATTTTTCACATGAGTGTTGCCATCAATGCCAAAGGGGGAGATTGTTGGCAATTGACACTCTATTGGTAGGTTTCACTATGTTGTCATTGATGACAACATGAATTTGTGTTCTGGCTTCATGTTTTGATTCTATGGTATACCGACAGACACTTCATAGATTCTACACTGACACCGACACCAAAAGGTCATAAAGATTTCTTTGGTCATCGACAATGCAGACCAACATGGTATAGTAAAGGTTATTGGTATTGAAGACCGACATATCTTGGATCTAACATCGACAATTTGTTTTAATATTCATACATTTATGTTATTTGGCTGACATAAACTTCTTACAAAAACATGAGAAATAAACTTCTAGATAGAGAATTTTATTTCTCTTGTTTTTATTTCTGGTCCTTAGATCATACTTGAAATAAAATCATCATAGAGAGTAACAAGAAAGCATCTGGTAAAATGGGAAGAGAGATGATGCCAGACTTTATAACCCCAAGGTGCAAAATAAACCAGTTAAGGAGGAATATAAAATGGACAAATAATTAACGCCTTGAAGGATATCACTCATAAGGTCACTAAAAATGATAAGCCACAATTCCAAAGGAGTGACTGACCAAGATTACATGATATGCCATATAGAACTAACTAGAAGGATGACAGGCCCATTGAGGAAAATAAGGATACCCCTGATCCTTTGAAGAAAAAACAATTATTTTGTGGAAGAATCTCTTTGGTGCACAACATGCAGCCTCCCACACTCTCCATTTCAGTGTGTTGTGGCCTAGAATATGTAGAATGATGAGATGAGGTATATTGAACAAGAAGAATATGATGACAATTAGACCATCAACATGTTGTCTACTATAGGAGAATATGATTCATAAAATGATGAAGGATATGAATATGATGTCAAACATCAAAAACAAAATAAGTGATTCTATCAGCAAAGAGGTGTTTTCAGATTGTGGGGACAATACTGCTAGAAAAAATGGGGGAGATATGATACAACATCATGGAGGAGACCTTCTAAAAAAGAAATAAAATCTCTCACAATTGTTGTTGTTGAACATGCCAAGAACAATTATAATATGAGAAATAGGATTGTTAATCACGACCAAGGTAAGCCTACAAGAATGTTCATAAAAGAGAAGGGTACAAAGGAGCACAAAAATGGAGGGGCATCAAAGATGACATTGATTCCGCAGGTAGAGACTCCCAAAATATCAGCACCACTTGCCAACTAATTTGACATCACCAATGTGCTATCACAAATGAAATTCTATGTACCACTTTTTGAAATAATGTGGAACCCATAATACAAAAGTAGTACGTTGTCATGGATCTCATGGGTACCCACTAGTTTAAATGGAACCAAAAAGAAAGATAAACTAGTGGACATGGAGAAAAGAAACCATCTTTCTCCCAAGATATATTTGGGAACTACACTTCTTGAGGATCCATCCTAGGTGGACCATTTCTACGTAACATTATTAATTAATAATAAATTGATAAGGAATTGTATGATCGACTCTGGAGCATCTATAAATATAACTCCTATGGGAGTCATGAGAGAACTTGGGTTGGAAGTGGATGATCAGTATGGAAAATGCTATGCCATAGACAATCGATCGATTCCAGTCATAGGGGTCATGAAGGATGTGGAGGTAAAGATAGCATTGTGCCCTAAATCTACATACAAGATAGACATCATAGTCATAGATGTGCCCCCAAATTTTGGGATGTTATTATCAAGACAATGGACAGGGCTTGTGGGAGGAAGCATTCAGCTGGATTTTTCATATGCCATAATGCTTGTGAATGGGAAACAAATAATAATTGAGAGGGAACCAAGGTCACCTGACATCATCGAATGCCCAAAGAATCAACATATGATATTTTTTTGTGATACAGAAGTGGGAAATTTTACTATAAAAATAACAAAGTCAGAATTATATAATAATGATCCAATCATACCCCATGCTATGAAACACCATGCAGGTGTATGACAGATATTTTTTGATGGAGCATGTAGTAAGGATGGAAATGGAGCTAGAGTGATTTTTGTTTCTCTTAAAGGAAAAACATTTAGGTATTCATTCTTATTATCTTTTGAGTGCAAAAAAATATTGTATAATATGAAGCTCTTTTGATAGGACTAAATATGACACTAAAACATGGGATAAAGATATTGGCTATCTTTGGAGATTCTGATTTGATTGTATCACAAGTGAGGTCCAAATATGCATCAAAAAACAAAATATTGAAATAATATAGGAATGCGGTATGGGACTGCTTGGAAATTTTTGATGCCTTCTCAATAAATTGGGTAGATAGATCTAAGAACATAATTGCAGATTTTCTTGCCAACAAATACTTAAGAAAGGATGATGTTACTATGATAAATATTTCATAAATTGAAATAAAGACCAAACCCTCTGTTCCTGATAATATATACAGTTGGCAAGTATTTGAGGATGATGAAGACTTAGTCAAATTCTTGCAATAACTAGAGAAATACGTGGCTCAGGAGATAGATTTTAGCACATTTGTGGAAAACATTCATGGGAAAGACATGGTATTTGGAAGAGACGTAATGTAACTCAAGACAAACAGAATGTCGAGAGGATTAGTTACCCTAGAAAGAGTCTTTGGTGGAAATGATGCACCAGTTAAAACTAAAACAATTCAGAATGATAGTTTAGAAGAAGTAAATTTGGGAACAGAACATGCCCCAAAAAACATATACATTGGAAAGAAAATAACTCCCAAAGTTAGAAACATGTTAATAGCTTTATTGAGGAAATAGCGCCATGTATTTTCCTAGTCATATGAGGATCTGAAAGCTTACATGGAAGACCTTTTTCAGCATGAAATTCCACTCAAACCCGATTCCAAGCCATTTAGATAGAAGAAATGACCTACTAATCCAACCTTGGCGACAAAAATGTAGGATGAGCTCATGAAGCTAAGAGCTGGTGGAATAATCAAACCAATCAAACATTCCTCTTGGGTCTCTAACTTGGTATCGGCGAGAAATAAAAATGGAGAATTAGGTTGTGCGTAAATTTTAGGAACCTAAACATATCCTCCCTCAAGGACAATTACCCCTTGCCAAACATGGATGCTTTATTTCAATGAGTTACTGGATGTGAGCTATTATCTATGACGAATGGTTTTTTAGGGTATAACCAAGTCAAAGCTAAAGAATCTGAACAATATAAGACAACCTTTATAACACCATGGGTACCTATGTCTATGTAAGGATACCTTTTGGACTAACAAATGCAAGAGCTACTTTTCTGTGAGCCATGGATGTGGCATTTGCAGACCTTATTAATGTCATCATGGTAGTATACCAAGATGATCTCAGTACATACTCAAAAAAGGAGGAAGACCATTGTTTTCACCTTGAGAAGATATTCCTCGAAGCGTTGGAGTATGGGATATCCTTGAATACCAAATAATGTCAATTTGCAATCACTGAGTGTAAACTCTTAGAGCACATTGTGTCAAAAGAAGGGGTAAGAATAGATCCTGATCAATTAGTAGCTGTTGATAAGATTCCAAACCCAAAAACAGTGAAGGCCATCCAGTCATTTTTTGGGAAAATTAACTTTGTTAGGAGGTTCATTTCAAACTTTGCAGAAATTGTAAAGCCTATATAAAAAATGTTGAAGAAGGGAGCAAAAATTGTTTGGACATTAGAAGAAATAGATGTGTTTGTAGACATCAAGAGGGCCATCAAGGAAGTTGTTGTGCTGGAATCACCCGATTTTAGTAAGTCAATTCAAATGCTTTCTTTTGCCTCTTGTAACATAATAGTTGTTGTCATGCTACAGAAAAATGAGGAGGGCATGAACAACCCATAGCATTTTTTAGCAAGTCCCTCCAAGATGTTGAGTTGAAGTATGATATCAATGAAAAGAAAGCATATGCATTGGAGAAAGTTGTTAAAAACTTTAGACCATACTTGGTAGATGTAGAGATAATAACATATATTCTGAATGCAGTGGTAAAGGACATCTTCTAGAAATCAGAAGTAACTGGCATAAGATGTAGGTGGATAAACCAAATTCAGGAGTACAACATTGATATTCGGATTACAAAACTAGTATGAGGACATGAACTTGCTAAGCTAATGGTTGAGTCTAATTTGGAGGCAACGCAGGTGAACAATGTGGAGCCAAAGGATGCAGTTATGAGTATTGAAAGGACACTGTGGTTTACAAACATAGTGCACTGCCTAAAAATGATGACATGTCCAGTTGGTATGACAGAAAATAAAAAAGGAGCGTTGAAGTTACAAGCTGCTAAATGTGTAATACTAGATGGCGACTTATACTGGAAAAATAGAGATGGTTTACTACTATTGTGCTGAGATGAGTGAAAAGCTAAAAGAGTCTTAGAAGAGATGCATTCTAGTGTTTGTGGGGGACATTTCTCTGCCATAACCACGACACACAAAATACTCAAGTTTGGATATTATCGGCCTCGCATTTTTAATGATGCATGTGACTATGTAAGGAGATGTAAACCCTACCAAAGGTTTTTAGGAAAATTGAAGTATTCATGAGCTTTACCCCTCAAACTAGTACCTACAAAAGCACCTTTTGTACAATGGGGTATTGATTTCATAGGAGAAATATCAGACAAGTCTAGTGGTGGAAACAATTAGATTTTGGTGGCTATTGGTTACTTCACAAAATGGGTGGAAGCAATCCAAACTAGACAAGCTACAAGCAAAGTGGTGAATAAATTCATGGAAGAATACATAAAACTGTGCCTACAAGAATCACCATGGACAATGGGATGTGCTTTTGATCAAAGTAATTCACCTCATTCTATGGGAATTATAGCATAACTGTATTATATTCATCACCATACCATCCCCAAGAAAATGGGCAGGTTGAGTCAAGCAACAAGAATATTTTGAAAATAATTAAAAAGATGTTGGAACAAAATAAGAGATTGTGGGATTTTAAGTTGAGGATGGCACTTTGGGCAAATAGGATTACAGTCAAGAAAGCTATGGGCAAATCTCCGTTTGAACTGGTTTATGGCACTCAAGCTAGAAATAATTTGTTACCTGTATACAAGTTCATGACAAAGGAAGGTCTAGATTTACCTAAGCCTATGAATGCAACAATGGAACAACTTGTAGAAATGGATGAAATCAGAAATGAAGCATAGGAATGCAACCTCAAGATGTAGAAAAAGGTGAAACACTTGCATGATAAAAGGGCTACATAAAAAAAATTTCAAGAAGGAGAATTGATGCTCATGTGGAATACTAGAGCTCAAGACAAAGGAAAGAATGGGAAATTTGAATCATTATGGATTGGACCTTATGTCATCATAGGTAAAAATAGGGAAGATTCATATTTTTTACAAAATATGGATGGAAAACATATGGAACTGCTAGCACGTGGATAGTTCCTGAAGATATTTTTCTCTTAATCATTTTCCATGTGCAGTAATTTAGGTTATATCCCCATGTATTATACCATCCCCCTTGTCTTTCTTTATTATCAATTTTTCTTTAGTCTTCACCCCAGAGAACCCTGAATCTTTTCTATACCCACAAGGGGTATACATCCCCAGACAAAGCCACTATTTGAACCCTAAATTTTCATAACAATACCCCTAACATGATCACCAAGCTTTTGTATTTAAAGTGGTGAAAGGTTGAAGCTACATAAGTTTTGTTTTACCTAACATAGAATCCTACATATTTTCTCCATTATGCCTTAATGATATATGAAAATTATTCATAAAGCCAAGAAAGATCAATAAGATAACCTCACTAAGCGAACATTTCATGTACATATCGAGATAGGTAATCTGATCCAGTAAATCAATGTTAGATACTGATATTCAGATAGTAATGTCGAACATGAAGTATTGACTCCCTATCAAAATAGTCATCAAAGGCAAACAAACGATATTTTATAATATCGATAGAGTAAACTATCCCGATGCACACATTTCAGGATACATCATGCTGATACAAGTCTTGTCGGAATAGTAAATAAGATAGAGGTAGGTTCAAAAGGTTATCCAGATGATGCAAGTTATCCTGATGAAAGAAAATACAAGAGGATGCATTATGTAGGTCCATCAGAATAACCGATGAAGTCAGAATAGCATGTCAACAAGGCTTCGATTACTAAAACTATCTTGATGATGGATAAATAGAATGATATTGGGGAAGCTATCCCAATTATGCACTTATGACCAAGGAACTGATATCGGTAAAACCTATGGCAATAAAAGAAAATAAAGATGATACCCCTATCGGTATAACTAATGAGATTGGGATAATGGATTATCTATAATCTGAAAATACAACCTATTCCAAAAACAAGTATATGAAGTGATATCAGAATAGCTACTCCAATGATACAATCTTGACTGGACTGCCTGTATCAAAATAACTCCTAGAAAAAGGTGGATTCTGTTAGATAGTTCAAATAACCGGAAGACAACTGAGAGGGGGGTGAATCAGTTATCACCAGATTACCAAAACCTTAAGCAATTAAAACTTTAATATTGGAACCCAAAAGATCAATACTAGAATGCATAAACCAATTACCGAAATAGCAGATATACCAATTAAGCATAAACAAAAATTAGAGAATAAATACCATTCACATGACACCAAGATTTGTACGTGGAAAACCCGGTAAAGGGAAAAACCATGGTGGGAAGCCTACCCAAAATCAAATGATTCTTCTACAGTAAGTATGTGATTACAAATTGAGGGGCTTGCACTTGCAGGAAGGCCAACAACCTAGAGCACACTGCTCATTACAAAAGGAGTCTCACTGACTACATGAAAATCCAGACTACAATCCAGGAGGAAGAATGAACTACAATGATAGCATCTTCTATGCCTGAGTACAGTTCTGGTTAAGCTCAATAATGGAGGACTAAATCCTCTTATATAAACCCACCTCGATCACCAATGATTGACCAAATCCTCTGCATGAATGATTATTACATTATTCACTCCTTATATATCCATTTCATCCTCACATATGATCTACAATGAGATCTTACATCATATATATACAAACCCTCGACCACAAACAATAAGGTCGGCCACCAGATAATAAAGCAATAACATAATTACAAAACATGTCAGCTTGAGACTAAATAAATAATATCCAACCCATAAGACATCCCAGAAACACATCATAAGTCCAATTAACATGTTACATTAAGTCAGTCCATAACCTAGATAAATCGGGACCCAATTTAGGTCCACACATGCTAAAGCAATGATCCCAATCAGCCAAGTCTTGAACACAATCACCATTAGCATCTTGGATCTCTACTAGAAGCCGCACCAACACCACTTATGCATAACATCAAAGATCTTCATCAAATCTTTGCCGATGAAACCCTCACCGGATCAACAAACCAATCTTACTAGCATACATGATGGCATCCGATCACCAAATCAAAACCAAATAACTAAGCATGAATCTGGGTAGCATGAATATAAGATCTAAGACAATACCAAAAGCCAAAACATACTGGAGCATAACAGATCATCATGATCTAATCCAACCAAAAACCAAACATCCTACCGGGACCAAAAGGATACCGGTAAACAGCCAAAATAGATAGTGTTGACATCAATGACAAAACATCAATGCAACACATAATCAATTCCTCCAAATGGCCAACAATACCCCCTTTAGCATTGATGGCAAGAATAGATGTGAAAAACATCCAAGTTCCATGAAAAGCCAAACAAATCTCCCACACAAGAATATAGCAATGACGTTCTGATCCATACTCTCAGTAAATGATATCACAATTAAGTTTTGCAAATATCTCCCCCTAATGTATATATCCCTTAAGTTTTTTACATGAATATCTCTCCCCCTTTGACATCAATGCCATAAATATGACAAAAATATCAAAGCAAAAACAAAAACCACTGAATCACAAGGCTAACTAATCCCCTTGAGTAGTATCATCACCACATCTATCTAGAATGAATAATATATCTGATAATGCATACCGTACTATGCCAAATAGCATCAATCAGTTTTCTACCAGAGGGGAAAAAACCCTTAATCTATCTCTCAGGTACTCAAATGATTCTTTAGGAAAAGGTTTAGTGAAAATGTCTACAATTTGCTCTTTAGTGTTCACATAGACTAGTCTAACTTCATTTTCTTCCACCTTCTCCTTCAAAAAGTTATACTTGATAGATATGTGCTTTGTCTTAGAGTGAAATACTAGATTCTTTGATATGTCTATAGCAGCATATTTATCATAGTGAATAACTACCAGTCCAATGCAATGTACTTTTATGTCCTTCAACATTTGCTTCATCCATAGAACTTGTGTACGGTTAGTAGTAGTAGCAACATACTCAGCTTCAACAGTAGATAAAGAAGTACATGACTGTTTCTTGTTGATCCATGAAACAAGTTTATTTCCAAGAAAGAAAGCTCCACCGGAAGTACTTTTCCAGTCATCAACATGATGGACTTGAAAAGTACTGAGAGGGGGGGGGGGGGGTTGAATCAATGACACCAAAAATGAAACTACTTTGGCTAGTAACCAGTAGATAAATAAAATAAAACTTTTAAGCAAAATGCATAAATACAAAGTGATATAATAACATTCATAATAAGTAACACATCCACTATAACACAAATATTTATACGTGGAAAACCCAAATAGGTAAAAACCACAGTGAGATGGAACTCACAAGCTAACTATCTGCAGTAATAGATAACTGACTGGTTAGGGTCTACAATGTGCTTTGCTAAGAGCGAATATGATTAAAGGTCCCAAATCTTGATTAGAAGCTCATACCTTGTTAAATGTAGTACCCTGTTAGGAGTAACCTCGCTGGAGGATTTAAGAATCCAAACTAATGGATCACCCTGTTAGAGGATTTATACATAGAAGCTTGTTAGAGCTTACTCAGTTAGGGGATTTGATTTCTGCTGTAATTGTTAGAAAACAATAGGATTGGTTTGATCTATTTTGAGTAGCACAATACTTGCTTGATTAGATCCTTCTAAACATTCGCAACACTACTATACAACACACTCTTCATCTTAAAACTTATCGCTCTTCATGCATACCATCATCATATTCCATATTAAAATGATTTACTAAGATGTCAATATATAGACATTCATATTTCATGTCGGCCTAAGGAAATCATAGCACAATTTCCTAGGTGCAGTGTATCTAGTCAAGTGATCATAACTCATCACAAAAATTACTGCCAAAAGTTTGTCGGTGGGATAACTCATCACGATCTATGGTAACTCATCACAAAATTATCAAATACCGGTTGGAACAATCAATACCAGTTTGAGTTGAATATTAAACCGTTATCCTCGAATCTTCTGTCATGATCTTTGCTTGATCTCCATCTTGGTCTTCATCTTGATGCCGACTTAGCATAACCACAGGTTGTCTCTCATGCACATACTGGTTGACACAAAGTACTGGTTAAAGATTAACCACTAAGTATACCAGTTGACAATGTGAACAATTTGAAGTTACACCGGTAGATAATATACACACATGTGTGTGTATGAGTGTTTCATCAATGACAACATATGATGAATACATTACAATCATCATCATGCTAACAATCTCCCCCTTTGGCATTGATGGCAACACTTAGAAAATTTTATAGTGATACTGCTAAGTGTGCATACAAAACAAATTTACACATATACTCATGCTCTCCCTTAATGCCTACATTATACAAAATTTTCAAAAAAACACACATACATATTTCTACTCCCCCTTTGACAATAATACCAAATTGAAAAAGCAAAAAAATAAAAAAAATAAAAAATAAAAAAAAAATATATATATATATATATATATAGAAAATTTGTATTAGTATTTAGCTTATACAATAATAACTGAAAAACTTGAATCAAAATTTAGGCATAAGCAATTCTCATTAAAGTAACATTGTAGCTCTTCTGCAATTGTGACAAGGCATTTGTCCATGATTCCAAAATGTTCTCAATATAATCAAATGTTGACATCATTTGTGAACATAATTCTTCCATGGAATCCAATGTGCAGGTTTCAGGGGTTGCAAGGATAGCTTTTGCATTGGAGTAGGCTCTCTAAAGTATGTCTACTTGTGATGTGAGCAGAATTTTGAGTTCCTTTAGAGACTAGGGTCTCTTTGCTTTCTCATTATGATAGATATCCAGGTAGTTGTGCAAGTCATCTACAAATTTGTTAAAGGAAAATATAGAATCCTTAAGAGGAGCATATGCATTGCACGCTCGTTCAATCTCTTGTTCTTTTTCAATGTGCCTTTTTGTGATATCAGTATAAAGGAATGAAACATTAGAGGTGGATGCAAGAAATTTTGCTGCTGTTTCGATAGCTTTACTCAACAAATATTTATTGTGCGATAGAGCCATCTTTCCACTATCAATATCCTTTGCTAGTTTTTCACCATATTTCTTCTTGTGACTCTTTTTAGCATAGGTTTGAGCAATATCTTCTAGTGACTTGATTTGATCAGATGCATCTGCAACTAACTGACCAAGTTTGCTAATAGGTGTAGATAGACGTGCTATAGATGTTTCTGGTAGCAGACCAGATAAAATATCTATTGTAGACTGGATTGTCTCTACCTCAATCCTTTGCTCTTTCAATCTCTTCCTATGCGTCCTAGATTGCATGACACTAGCAATTTTCATCATTTCTGATGCGCTCATATTATCCACATCAATAGTTCTTGAAATATTTAAAGAATCATCATCATCCTCATCGATTTGCTTTTGGTTCACTATTTTAGAGGATACAACTTTAATGATTGCTTTCTTTGTATTCTTCTCCATTTCCTTCTCAGAGGATTGTGTGATAACATTTTTAGTAGAATCCATCTGAGTAACTTGATTTACTAGTGGAGATTGGGGTTTCTCTAGTTGTTCTGTGACCAGTGGATTGACCACTTTTAGTTGAGTTGCTAGTTGCTCAACTAACTTGACTTGTGAATTCGTGTCTTTTGGAGGCTCCATATATGGTGCAGTGACATCTCCAGATACATCAACTGTGTCCTGATCATCAATAATATGTACAGTGGTGTCACCCTTGACAGGATAGACATCTATTTGAACAATCTCTTCTTCATCCATTTCTAGTCTAATGGCAGTAACATTTTCTGCATTCTTAGAAGATATTACAAGTTCTCCCATCCTTTTGATATTGCAGACAATATGATGGGTCCTAGTCTCAATAATTGACCTCTTCCCACTAAGAAGCTTCAATATTCTTGCTTTGAACATAAACTGAGCTTTGTACCGTTCCACTAAAGAACTAATTTCATCTTTAGAAAGTTCAAGAAAATATTGTACAAATACTTCATAAATGATCTCTTTTTCAATCTTTACAACTTCTTCCCATTTATTTAAAATAATTGTATACAAAGAATTTGAAACATCCTTCTCAATATCATGAGGTAATCTACTATAATGGCACAACTGAGTGATTACTTGTTGAACAACTTATTCTTTCTCATATTCATTGAAGGAATCAAAATGTTCTTTAACATTTTCAAATCTATTTCTCCCCAATGTCTTCATTGTTCTTTCAAAATGTCTCTCAGGTCTAAAGTTAGATATATCAAGAGGTGTAATTTCCTTTGGCACTTCCTTAACCTTCTTGGATACTCTGTCAGTTGCCTTTACCTTCTTTGGTTCTTCATTAGAGTTAGTTCCTTCAGACTCTTCTTGCAAAATTAACTTTCCGCCTCTCTTCTTTGTCACTTTCTCCTTCTTTACATATACCTTGGGTTTCGGTTCCTTCTTAGTTTGGATACTCCGGGTAACCCTAGTACTCTTTATTGTTGGAGGTTCTTCATCAGACTTCTTATTCTTTCCTTTCACACTTTTAACAACAGGAGGAGTACTGGTTTCTGTTGTTGCACCTTGGACTACCACAATGTCCAATTTTGCCTTCTTTTTGTCTTTAGGAGATGCTAACAAGTTATTAGCATATCCAACTAGTAAGTCATAATTCACCTCATAACTCATGTCTTCCATCTCTTTTTTTCTAGGCTCAATTGCTTGCATCAAGCAAAAGCCAATGGTAACAGTAAAGATTATATCTTTTTAAAAGTGTTTTACCATATCTTCTGGTAATCTCATTCTCATGCTCATTTTCTTTTGAAACTCATTAAAATACTTATTCATTGTTGCAGGGAAAGTATTTCTTACAACCTTGATGTTATTCTTAATTTGTGTCATGATCGATAGGTCATTTGACCATTCAATGTCTCCAATTCCCAGTAGGGAATTCTGAAAATAGAAGAATAACCTAACTAATAGCTGACCAAACTTGAATTTTTGATAGTTGTCCTTTTTGATAGATTCCAAGTTTAGAAATTATTGTCTTCTGATAGCTTCACAGAGATCATAATTTGCATTATCAACAATCATTCTGTGAGCAGTATGGATTGCTATAGATGGAACACTGTTAAGTCTATTAGAGTAAAATGCTCGGCAACCTATCACTATTGTTGCTAGTTTTACTATAGGGTCTCTAATATTGTTTATAGAAAAGGCTCACCCATCAGATGTAGAACTGATTAAAGAGAATTCCATATCTTTTGAAATTAGCCTTAACTCAGGTACTTCACCGGTTGAGAAATAACCAGTTACAGGCTGAATGACTTCCTTGGTAATTGTGTGAGTTCTCTCTAAATACATGTTTTCTCCATGAACTCTACTCAAAATGATTCTGATGTGTTCTTCCTTGAAATCCTTAAGAAAGTAAGTAGCAATATGAAAACCCTTTTCAAAAACCCTAGCATACTCTGATTAAATTTTACCATTCTTGTCAAAAAGTGATTTCAACTGAGTATAAATATATAGAGATCCTAGATCTTCTATCTTGCAGTCTATATAGCTAGATAAATCACCTTTGACTAAAACTCCACTTGGAATTTGTGACAATGCATTATATGACACAATTTGTTCAACAACTACAACTTGCATAGGCTTAGAAGTAATCATTAAATTTTCTACGGATTTTGAAGATGATGCCATTGCAGATGAACAAGATTTCGAAGCAATATTTTCAAAGAAATACCCTTACTTACGCATGTTGCTTTGTTTTATCGATAGTATGCCTAAGTACACACCAACTCAACTTTCTACAATCTTGAATTCGGCTTGATTACAAAGATCATAAAGCAATTCGGCAAATGATAGCAAACAATCTTTCTCAGCTCAGCAAGCACTCCAATTTTCTCTCTCAAATGCGTTAGGGTAAAAATAACAAAGTAAAAACTCACTTTTATCCTTTTTATCTACTGCATTAAATGCTCACCCATTAGGGTTGCAAACCCTAATTTCACCACTTAGGAGTAAACTGGTTGATAATATATCAACAAAAAGTTAACAAAATTTCAAACTTAAAACTTTCTTACCAATCATTCATCTCATGGGGTCTGGAGGTGGATTTATCATTTAAGTTCCCCTTAGCCATATGACAAGGCTTAGTTCACCGGTGTAGGGTTCTCTTCACTAGGTGAAGGAAAAAATTCCTTTGTCAGTGAGTCATCATTATTTTTCTTCCAAGTGCGGTTCATTTCCTCTCTTGTTTCTTCAACATTTACTCTCTGTTTACCTTTCAGATCTTTTGAAGAATTGACCAGTTTGCTATTTCTAGCTTTGCAGAATTTTGCTAAATGCCTCGGTTTGTTGTAGTGATAGCAGGCCATACCAAATGATCTCCAAGGTCCTGCATTTCTTCTTCCTATTCTTCTTCTACAATTCATAGCCACATGACCAAAGTTATTACAGATGGTGCAAATGACATTTGTTACCTTTTCCATCTCAAATGGACTAAATCAATTGTTGTAGGGTCTTTGCCAGTTCATGTTGACCCAATTGTCATAATTCCTCATCCAATTGCCATTTGGTCTTGGATGAATATGCAGTACAAGATTATTAGCTTCATATTTTCACTCAATAGATCTATGTCCATACATTCCACAAGTGAAGCAATGACCTTCAAACTTTTTAGATATGAATCTAGCATTAGTATTAAAGTTTGTATTCCTAATAGGTTTGTCTCCACAAACATCTGCAGTATGACCAGGTTTATAGACCTTCTTACCAGTAGGCTTTTTGACCTTAGGAGCAGATTTGTTATTAGGAGTGTTGCTCTTGGTACCAGAGGATTCACCTTTTTCAGATGTGTGAAAACCAAGTCTAGAGGTATCAACTTTCATCCTTTGTGATTGAATTTTCTCTTCCAGCATGGACAAACTTTTCCATCTTCTTATTTGTTTCAGCAAGCTGTTTAGTGAGATCTTCATTAAGCTTAGACAGGTTCTCTTTTAGAGATGATGTTAAATCAAGATCTAACTGCAAATTTTCCTTTTCTTCTCTTTTAGCATTCAAATTCTCATGCAAGGTAGCATTTTCTTGCTTAATCTTGGCAATGTCATGGTCTCTCTCCTTAATAAGATCCTCAACTTCTCTTCTAGCTTCCAGTTCCTGACTCATGTGGATAGTAAGACTTTCCAGTTCTCTTCTTAGGTTCAACTTCTCACCATTGAGTTTTTCAACCTCCTCAGCAAAAGCATCAGTATTGGCTACATTTGAAGAACTATTATCAGATATCTCTAATAGTTGTTCAGTAAGCTCTCTTCTTTTGTTTTGGGAAGCTTTCAGTTTAACCCTTAGGGTTTCCATCTCATTTCTACTAGCTTCTAGCTCTCTAGCCATCTCAAGGTAGCTTATATCCCCCATGGTGGTTTCAAGACTTCCTTCTAAGAGATTAGGCTTCATAGAAGTTAGGCTATGATACCAATTGATGGACTTGAAAAGCATTGAGAGGGGGGGGGGGGAGATGAATCAGTGACAACTAAAATGAAAGTACTTCAGCTAGTAACTGGTAGATGAACAAAACAAAACTTTTAAGCAAAATGCATATAAGCGAAAGTGATATAATAGCATTCAAAATAAGTAACACATCCACCATAACACAAATCTTTATACGTGGAAAACCCAAATAGGTAAAAACTATGGTGAGATGGAACTCACAAGTTAACTATCTACAGTAATAGGTAACTGGCCAGTTAGGGTCTACAATGTGCTCTGCTAGGAGCGAATCTAATGAAAGATCCCAAAGCTTGATTAGAAGCTCAGAAGCTCATACCCTATTAAAGGTAGTACCCTATTAGGAGTAACCTCGCTGGAGGATTTAAGAATCCAAACTAATGGATCACCATGTTAGAGGATTTATACATAGAAGCTTGTTAGAGCTTACCCAGTTAGGGGATTTGATTTCTGCTATAATTGTTAGAAAACAACAAGATTGGTTTCATCTGTTCTAAGTAGCACAATACTTGCTTGATCAGATCCTTCTAAATATTCTCAACACTGCTATACTGGTGGATATCATTGGCATACGAGGAACCGACATGTTGATATGATGATAATGTATGTTTTCATTGATGTCAATAAGTTCAAGTGAACTAGTATGAAGAGGTATAAGGAGATGTAGTGAACCGGTGTCAGGGTTTCACTTAGTGTGACTACCGGTTGGTAGTCTCAGCTCTAGGGTTATCGGTTTGGTGATCCAGCTTGTGCGATGCAACCGATTATACTCTATGATGAGTTAGCGAAGAGATGTAAATGAGATTGAGGTGCCATGTCAGCTTTGTGCATGTGAAGGATTTCCTTGAGGATCTTGCATGAGAAGATCACCTGTGTTTGAAGTCTACCTCGGGAATCATCATTCTTCTTAGTGGCATGAGAAGAGAGCGTGATGGGTTACTGATTCCCATGTGCGGTGAAGAATGAATGATGCATATTGTCTTATGATCTATTTGAAATTATAATGCTCCATGCAATGTGTTTGGACAGTTAGGGTTGGACAGCCTGTGTTGTAAACCTAAGATGCTTAGGGTTTATGCTATCGACCTAACTATTTTCTATAAGGTCGATGATATTTGTTATTGTAGAGTTGTTGGCAAATATTGTGTGTGTGTATCCGAGTGATGAGATACTTGCCAGACTAGTAAGAGGAAAACTGCAGAGTGTGATTGCAGAGTAGAGGAAATGAAAAGGATCTGCCTTGGCATGTAGTGTTGTTATCAGATTAGAGTTTTACCTGTTGTCTTCTAACCATTTCAACAATTGGAAAATCCCTTTACTAGGTAGCTTTAATAGGCTTATTATAAAACCTGTAACCAGGTGACTCAAGATCATTGAGTTCTTCAAATCCTTTAGTGAGTTAACTTTTAATAGGGTTTCAACCTTTAACAGGGTATATAGCCATCCCTTAACTAGGTGATCTCTAACAGGATCAGTTCCTAGCAGAACCTATTGTAAAGTCTTTAACCGAACTAGGCTCCTAACAGGGTGAGCTTCAAAAGAGTTCAAAAACAAGCTTGTGGGTATTCATCCCCACCGTGGTTTTTCCCATTTGGGTTTCCACATGAAAAATCTCTATGTTATGTGTTATGCATTTTTCATGTGATGTTTATGATCTATTTGGTTGAAAGATTATGCATGCAGAGTTAATAGGTTATGGTATTACTAGTATACCACATGCATATGTTTATGGGTGAAATTGATGTCAAGCATTGATCATATTTGAAGTGTTCAGACTTAGTAGTTTATGGTGTCTGGTGTCTTACTGTGTTTAACTGGTATTGCCATGGTTAAGTTCAGTAATGGTGATAATCAGTTGGTATTGCTTTAACTAGATAAGTTGTTGAGAAAGTTTTTAATTGTACTGATTCACCCCCCCTCTCAGTACCGGTTGGGGTATTTGTTGTTCATCATTATTCATCAATTGGTATTAGAGTACCTCCAGGTCCTTGGTGATATAAGCTTAACCGCTTGAGGTAAAAGATCCACTGTAAAGATGAAGAGGGAAGGTCCTAAGTTCAATAGAGATAACTTTAAGATATGGAAGGACAAAATGAAGATTTACATCAAGAGTATGGGTGCTCAACACTAGAGCTATATTGATAATGCCTATGTGGTTCCCACTGGCACTCTAACTAATGATCAGAAGAGAGAGATCCGGGAAAATGGGCAAGTCATGCAAGCTCTTATCAGCAACCTGTTAGATATTGAGTTTATTGATGTACAAGACAAGGACATACCTAAGGATGTATGGGATGCACTGGAAAACATCTATGGTGGTGATGAGAATGTAAAGCAAGCTAAGGAAGAAAACATTAGAGGTAAATTTGAGGATATGAGGATGGTTGAAGGTGAAACCATTCAGTAGTATGGCATTAGGATTAAGACTGTGGTTGGTGATATCAAAAGGGTTGGTGGAACTATTGATGATACCACTGTTGCTAGTAAAGTCCTTAGATCATTGTTACCAATTTAAGCAATCAGAGTTGCTGCTATCCAGGAACTAAGGTCTATTGATAAAACCAAGGTATCCTTAGATTTTATTATTGCAAAGTTAACTGCATATGAGTTGAATAGCTATGATGGAAGTGTTCAGGAGACTGAGTCAGCATTTAAAGCATCTATAGTACTATCCAGAAAAGAAAAAGAAACTAGTTTTAGTTATGAATCTAGACAATGCAAAGATATTGATGATGAAGAGATTTTGATGGAGTTCGAAGCTCTTCTTGCTAAAAGACTTCCGAAGGGAACTGGAAAGTATAGAGGTAAACATCCTTTGAAATGTTTTTCCTGCAACAAGATAGGACATATAGCTATTAATTGTCCTAACAATGACAATAAGGATAAACCAAAGAGGTTTAGAAAGTATAAAGGAGGAAGCAGAAGAAATTGTCTACTTGTTGTGGATGAAGGTGTCACTAATAAAGAATCAGAGGATGAAGAAAAAGAAGACATAGTGTTTGTAGCAGTAAAGGAAGAAGTGTCTGACAAGAAAGATCTTGTCTCTCACATTGACAACTCTAATGAGTGGATAATTGATAGTGGTTGTTCTCACCAAATGATTGGTGACCGAAGAAAGTTTCTATCTCTGGAGGAATATGATGGAGGTGTCAGATTTGGCAATGATGCACCAAGGTTGGTGAAAGGTAAAGGATCCATCTCACTGAATGGAAAGAGCAGTGCAAATGATGTCTACTGGGTAGAAGGTCTTAAGCATACCCTGTTGAGTGTTGCTCAGTTGAATGACAAAGGACTAGTTTTGGAATTCAAAAGTGGAGGTTGCAGTATAATTGGGAAGAGTGGTGAACTTATGGCCACTGGTAAGCAGACCAGAGGTAACCTATTTTAGTTGAATGCCAAGATAAGTCGGTGTCTAATGGCTAAGTTTTATGACAGTTGGATATGGCATAGGAGACTCTATCATATTAACTTTGACAATATTGTTAAAGCTAGTAAGATCAAAGCGTTAAAAGGATTACCTTTGCTGAAAAAACCTGAGAATTCTTTATGCAGAGAATGTCAACTTGGAAAGATGTCTTCTTCAAATTTTAAAGGTAAGTCTTTCTCAACAGAACATTTACTTGATCTTGTGCATATTGATTTATGTGGTCCTATGAAAACTAGAAGTATTCAAGGAGATAGGTATTTTATGATTCTTACTGATGATTGCTCAAGAATGATGTGGGTCACATTCTTGAAAGATAAGTCTGAAGCATTTGGAAAGTTCAAAGCTTTTAGAGCATTAGTAGAGAACGAAAGTGGTAAAAAGATAAAATGCCCGAGAACTGATCAGGGAGGAGAATTCACTTCTGATGAATTCAATAAGTATTGTGAAGATAATGGTATCAAGAGGTAGTTGTTTGCTCCAAGGACACCACAACATAATGGCATAGCAGAAAGAAATAACAGGACTGTAGTTGAAGCGGCTAGAACAATGTTGATCCAAGGAAAGGTTGCTCACACTTTTTGGAGAGAAGCGGTGAGCACTCAATCTATACTATGAACCAGGTACTCATCAAGAAAGGCAAAGATAAAACCCCTTATGAGTATTGGACCGAGAAAAATCCCACTGTGAGTTACTTTAAAGTGTTTGGTAGTAAGTGCTATATCAAAAGAGGTGAGAATTTGAGCAAATTTGATGCAAAATGTGATGAAGGAATATTTCTAGGATATTCCACTAAGAGCAAAGCTCTCAAGTGCTACAACAATAGAACTCATAAAATTGTTGAAAGTATCAATGTCAGGGTTGATGATGTTGGTATTTTGGTATAGTTTTGTCATTGATGTCAACACCTGCTAAATTCACCTACCTTGGAGATCCAACAACATTCACCGGCAATAGTAAACTGTGCAAGAGTTTACTAGTATATGGTTAACCAGTAGGATATAATGTTCATCGGTACTTGCAATGACATGGAAGACACTTGGTAATGTCGAAGACATCATGTGAACACTTTATTTTGAAGTAATAATCATTGGTATATTCTTATTTGCATATTTGCTTTTACCGGCAAATAGGTCCAGGTTATCTAGGGTTACACCGATAGGTTTATCTTTTCCAGATCAGCATGGCACGCTATGGAGATGATTTATTATTGTTGTAAATGCATTAAGCTGACATGTTCAATTGGTTATTGCATCGGATATTGCATTATTTGTAAAATGTTTTTATTGTAATATCATGTAGAGCCGACCTACTAAAATTGGTCTTAGGGTATGATATAAATGTAAGATCTTATTTGTAGGATCAAGTGTGGAATGCAAAAAAGAATTATGTGAAGGTATATGTGAGATCAAGCAGAGGTATACACGAAGACATCATTCGAAGGTGAAGTTAGGTTTTTGAAGAAGCATATTAGCACTACACCGGTACTGAATCTAGCATATGAAGATGCTATTCCGTGCAATACATTCTTATTAGATTTAACCATCCAACTGTAGTTAGCATGACTCCCATTTGTGATTGAGCAGTGAGCTCTAGGCTGTTGGCCTTTCTACATGTGCATACCCCTCTTTGTACACTTACTATCTGCAGTAGTATCATCTGATTGTGGGTAAGGTTTCCCACCGTGGTTTTTCCCCTTACAGGGTTTCCGCGTACAAACATTGGTGTCATGTGTTGTGGATGCCTTTGTGATTATGTTTCATGTATTAATTCTTACCGGTATAGCAATTTTCTATTAACACTGTTTACTGGCATACTTAACTGTCTTACTGGTATTAAGCATTAAGTTGGTTAATAAGATTTTGGTTTGAATTTATTTGACAACTGATTCACCCCCCCCCACCCCCCCACCTCTTAGTTGTCTCCGGGACCTACAATTGGTATCAGAGCCTAGTCCTCTTTTTGCAGAAGTTTAACAACTTGAGGAGATCCAATGTCTACTAATTATTTCAGAAAGGATAGTCCTAAACTTGATGGAACCAACTATGGGATATGGGAAATCAGAATGGAGACACATCTAAATTGCATTGGTAAAGACATCTAGGAAGTTACTAAGAATGGTTATACTGCTGCTATAGCTGGTCAGACTGCTCCCATTACTTTAGCTAAAGATGAAGAAAATGATTGCAAAGCAAGAGAAGCACTTTTGAGCGCATTATCAAATCAACAAATCATGGGCTTATCAGATAGATCCAATGCAAAAGCTATCTGGGATCATTTGGAAACACTGAATGAAGGGGATTCCACAGTCAAAATTGCAAAACTTGAAAGCTTCCGAGTTAGGTATGAACATCTGAAAATGGAAGAAGATGAAAGGATTTCTGCTTTTATGGAAAGAGTAAATGAAATTGTTTTGGGTATCAAATGTTGTGGAGGAACCTTGAGTGAAGATGAGATTGTTTCAAAAATCTTAAGAGGTTTGCCACCGGCATATAAAATGAAGGTTACTGCTATAAATGAGTTGAGAATAATGCTTAATACATCAGTAACTAGGGATACATTGATTGGAAAACTTTCAGCTTTTGAAATTGAGGAATTTGGTCCTGTTGCTACTATAAAAACTGATTTGGCCTTCAAAGCATCAACATCATCTGCTCCATCTTTTGACAAATCAAATTGGAGAGCCTTTTATGCAAGAGAACTTGAAGAAACTAGGAAGGAGAATGAAGAGCTTGAAGAACTTGAACAACTATTTGCAAGAAAAATGCCAAAAGGTCCAATTGGAAGTAAGTATGAAGGTAAAGCACCCTTTAAATGTTTCAATTGCAATAAAATTGGTCATATGGCTTCAAGATGCCCTGATAGACATGCTAGACTGAGAGAAGAAGCTAGAAGGATATACAAACCTAATCCTGAATATCAGAGATACAGATTTAAGAAAAACAAAGATAAATCCTGTTACATTGCTGATGAAGGTGTGACTGATGATTCTGATGAGGATCCAACAAACAATGAATGGGTCTTTATTGCTATAATAGAAGATAAACCAGTACCTATTGCTCAACCGGTAGAACAAGCCCTAGCAGCTAAAGTTGAATCAAAGGATGAATGGATTATTGACTCAGGATGCTCACATCATATGACTAGAGACAAAGGTAAATTCTTGAACTTTCAAGAATACAATGGAGGTTTAGTAAGATTCGGAGATGACAAAGCCTGTTCAATCAAAGGTAAGGGTTCAATATCTCTTGATGGTAAACATAACACTGACAATGTCTACTATGTTGAAGGATTAAAACATAATCTTTTAAGTGTTGGACAATTAGTTGAGAAAGGTTTTCAGTTACAATTTAAAAATGGAAAATGCAAAATCATGAATAGAATTGGTTTGGAAATTGCAATCAGTAATCAGTCTAGAGGTAATATCTTTCATTTGAATAACAGTGAAAAGACATGCTTAATTGCACATATAGATGAAAGTTGGCTATGGCATAAAAGACTATGTCATGTAAATTTTGATTGCATGGTAAAAATCAGTACTTCTAAGGCAGTTAGAGATCTACCTAAAATTGTGAAACCTCAGAATACAATTTGCAAGGAATGTCAATTTGGAAAATAGGTTAGAGCTAGTTTCAAAAGCATTCTAGAAAAAACCAATAATGCTCTTGATTTAATTCACACTGATTTATGTGGTCCAGCTAGAACTAAAAGCGTACAAGGTGATAGATATTTCATGCTAATTATTGATGATTATTCTAGAATGTGTTGGGTCACTTTTCTCAGAGAAAAATCAGAAGCACTTGGGAAGTTCAAGCTATTCAAAGCAATGGTTGAAAATGAAACTGGTAAGAAAATTAAATGTTTAAGATCATATCAAGGAGGAGAATTCACATCTAGAGATTTTAATACATTTTGTGAAGTAAATGGAATCAAAAGACAGTTATCAGCACCTCGGACACCACAATAGAATGGAGTTGTTGAAAGGAAAAACATAACTATTTTGGATGCAGCAAGAAGTATGTTATTAGAAGCAAATCTACCACATGTGTACTGGAGAGAGGCAGTAAGCACTGCTGCCTATACATTCAACAAAGTTCACATCAAAGGTGAAACCGGTAAGACCCCTCATGAACTATGGTTTGGTAATACTCCTACTCTTAAGTATTTCAGAATTTTTGGAAGTAAATGTTATATTAGAAGAGATGAGTATATTGGCAAGTTTGATCCTAGAAGTGATGAAGGAATATTTCTTGGTTATTCATCTAAGAGTAAAGCATATAGATGTTTTAATAAAAGATTACAGAAAATTGTTGAGAGTACAAATGTAAAGATTGATGAACAATTCAGAGGAACTTCAAGGTATATAGACTCTGAACTGGTAACAAAAATTATGATAAATGAACTGACAATAAATCCATCGGTACAAAATGATGATCCAGTTACTCTGGTTTCATCAGAGGATTCCACAGTAATTGAAGAACAACAACAGACTAAGACACCCCGGTATATAAGACTGAATCATTCTAAAGATCAGATAATTGGAAGCAAATTTAAAGGAGTCATGACAAGAGGAAGATTGGCAAATGAAGAGGTATGTCTTATTTCTCAAATTGAACCATTATCTATCAATGAGGCATGTGAAGATAAATTCTGGATTAAAGCTATGGAAGAAGAATTAGGACAAATCAAGAAAAATAATACTTGGACATTAGTTCCCCGACCTAAAAATAAAAATGTAATTGGAACCAAATGGGTATTTAGAAACAAACTCAATGAAGATGGTAAGGTTGTCAGAAATAAAGAAAGACTAGTGTGTAAGGGATATTCTCAGAAAGAAGGAGTTGATTACAATGAAACCTTTGCACCGGTAGCCAGAATTGAGGTAGTTAGATTATTCTTGGCCTTTGCAGCTCACAAGGATTACAAAGTTTATCAAATGGATATTAAATGTGCATTTTTGAATGGAGATCTTGAAGAGGAAGTCTATATTGAACAACCTGATGGATTTTCCTTGACAGATGACAATGATATGGTTTGCAGATTAAGAAAAGCTCTGTATGGATTAAAACAAGCTCCAAGAGCTTGGTATGTAAGATTGGATAAGTATCTTTTAAAGATTGGTTTTACTAAAGGAAATGCAAATAGCAATTTATATTACAAAGTAACTAATGATGACATCTTGATTATGGAAGTATTTGTTGATGATATAATCTTTGGAGGAGAAGATGGATTATGCAAAGAATTTTCTCTTGAAATGCAACATGAATTTGAAATGTCTATGATTGGAGAAATAAAATTCTTTTTAGGATTGCAGATTTTAAAGACTGATAAAGGCATATTTTTGAGTCAATCTAAGTACTTGAAAGAACTACTTAAGAAATTTGGGATGGAAAACTCTAAACCGGTAAGCACACCTATGACTACAAATGACAAATTATCTCAAAGGGATGAATCTACACTTGTCAATCCAACTAGATACAAATCTATGATAGGAGGTTTACTGTATTCGACACAAACCAGACCTGATATTATGAATGCAATATGTATAGTTTCTAGATTTCAGAGTAATCCCAAGGAAAATCATGAATCAGCAGTAAAAAGGATTTTCCGGTACTTACAAGGCACAACAAATCTTGGATTATGGTACCCTAAAGATGAAAATTTTGATCTATATGCATACATAGATGCAAATTGGGCAGGAGATGTAGATGATAGAAAAAGCACCACTGGAGGAGCATTCTTTCTTGGAAAGAGATTAGTTTCTTGGTTAAGTAAGAAATAGAGTTGTACATCTTTATCAACAGCAGAATCAGAATATGTTGCAGCAGCAACAAACTATACACAGGTACTTTGGCTTAAGTAAATGTTAAAAGACATAAAGTTAAAATGCAAGGAAGCTATTACTATATAGTGTGATAACACTGCAACAATTGATATATCTAAGAATCCAGTATTACATTCTAAAACAAAACAAGTTTCTATCAAACTGAATTTTCTAAGGGAAAAAGCTGAATAAAAGGAGATAAAACTTGTTTATGTGAATACTAAAGAATAGCTTGCAGATATTTTCACAAAACCTTTTCCTAAGGAAACTTTTGAGTATCTCAGAGATTAGCTCGGAGTCTTACCTCCACTGGTAGAGACTTAGATAGTTGATGATTGTCATCAACTGATAGAATTAAATAGACAAATCCTTTATTCTGGTATTTGATGAGGAAGCTACTTCTCAGGGGGAGTAGTTGGTATATTGAATTGGTTGGTATTTTGTATGAACTTGACTTATTGTGACTTTGGCATTTGATGTCAAAGGGGGAGAGATATATGGAAAAACATTAGGGAAATATATATGAAAAATGCATTATCTTTTTGAGGAGAGATTGGTATGAGAGATTGGTATTGAAAATAAATCTTTGAATAAACACATGTTACTCACAGGGGGAGAAATGGAGATTGTTGGTTTTTGTACTTGGCATTTCTATTTTGGCACTTTGATGGTTTTTCCATCTTGTGTTGCCATCAATGTCAAAGGGGGAGATTGTTGGTATTTTGGTATGGTTTTGTTATTGATGTCAACACCTGCTAAATTCACCTACCTTGGAGATCCAACAACATTCACTGGCAAACAGTAAACTATGCAACAATTTACTAGTATATGGTTAACTGGTAGGATGTAATGTTCATCGGTACCTGGAATGACATGGAAGACACTTGGTAATGTCGCAGACATCATGTGAACACTTTATTTTGAAGTAATAATCATTGGTATATTCTTATTTGCATATTTACTTTTATCGGCAAATAGGTCTAGGTTATCTAGGGTTACACCAACAGGTTTATCTTTTCCAGATCAACATGGCACGCTATGGAGATGATTTATTATTGTTGTAAATGCATTAAGCCAACATGTTCAATCGGTTATTGCATCGGATATTGTATTATTTGTAAAATGTTTTTATTGTAATATCTTGTAGAGCCGACCTACTAAAATTGGTCTTAGGGTATGATATAAATGTAAGATCTTATTTGTAAGATCAAGTGTGGAATGCAAAAAAGAATTATGTGAAGGTATATGTGAGATCAAGCAGAGGTATACACGAAGACATCATTCGAAGGTGAAGTTAGGTTTTTGAAGAAGCATATCAGCACTACACCGGTACTGAATCCAACATATGAAGATGCTATTTTGTGTAGTACATTCTTATTGGATTTAACCATCCAACTGTAGTTAGTGTGACTCCCATTTGTGATTGAGCAGTGAGCTCTAGGCTGTTGGCCTTTCTGCATGTGTAGACCCCTCTTTGTACACTTACTATCTGCAGTAGTATCATCTGATTGTGGGTAAGGTTTCCCACCGTGGTTTTTCCCCTTACAAGGTTTCCGCATACAAACATTGGTGTCATGTGTTGTGGATGACTTTGTGCTTATGTTTCATGTATTAATTCTTACTGGTATAGCAATTTTCTGTTAACATTGTTTACCAACATACTTAACTGTCTTACCGGTATTAAGCATTAAGTTGGTTAATAAG